>NW_028261383.1:97568494-97868494 GCF_051295495.1 Thamnophis sirtalis
AAAGGCAGAAAAAAATGGTTGTTTTGCAAACAGAGTTGTTATTTTACTTAAACATAGCTACCAGTGAGCTTAAATACAGGCTTTATTTGCATTACAGGTTTTTTTTTTGTGAGTTACAAGAAAAACCACAATTTAAATTCAGTCTGTACCTACCATACTTAATACCATACATTATTCTCTTTTAACAGAAGCCCAGTAAGATTGTTCATATTTTGTTTTGGTAAGAATTTCCTCATATTACGGACTACCTTATGAACTAATATTTATCTCCTTCCCAAATAAAATATATTTACTGAATAAGTCCAGCATGGTCTAGTAATGGAGCTATTAGGTCTGCTCCAGGACCACTGTAGGAAATAAATCAATTTTGCAGTATTGTAGGGAGAGGTGGAAACGTTTTAAATCCTCTGAATTCATAGCTCTTCTTAGCATATTTTGTGGGGCCAAGTAAGTGTGTCTCTCTTGGGATTCTTCTGACAGTATTGTTTGGAAGTGGGAAAGAAACTTTGGAATGTCTTTTTTTAGTTAAAGGAAAGGAAAGAAGGAAGAAAGTTATGCTCCTTGGGATTCCTTTCCAGAATCTAGAAGATTCTTATTTTAATGGTTCCAACAATGCTAGCCAAGCACATCATAACTACCGTATGTGCCAGATAAAAGAACTGACAATGGACTTAAAGCTTAGTGATAATGCTACTTATTGATTCAGAGTTTAAGCAGTTACTTTTGGGATATTATCAAGAATTCATGGGAGAGCCTAGGCTTCTGGGTTGAACTGAAGACAGCTCTGCGAAAGGGGAGCCAATGACCAGGGCAAAGATCAAGGATGAGTATTCCTTGGAACCTTTCTGTATAAGGAAAAGACAGGGGATCGCTTACATATGCTCTGGATGGCCGCTTCTTACAAGGAGAATGCAGGACAATGATTTTCCAGTGCCTGAATATGATGGGATTAACTTTATTGTTTGCAATGTTATTTTTATTTATTTATGTGTATCCTGCCTTTATTACCGGTAGGTCTTTGACTTACAACAGTTCATTTAGTGACTATTCAAAGTTACAATGGCACTGAAAAAAATGAATTATTACTTAGTGACTAAATTTCTTTATACCTGTAATAGGTTGAAAGTTACCTCTTTATATATTTCTTTCTTTATTAGATTCTTACTTTTTTCTTGCATGTTTTTCTCTTCTTTCTCTTCTTCTTTTTAAGTTTAGTTTATATTAGATTTTACTATTACAATCAAATCTATATCTATTTATCTATCATCATCTATCAATCTAATATTTATCATGGAACAGCTTACATAAGAGAGAAAAAACAATATCACAAGATCATCATAGAGCAATTTTTCCCAACAATGAGTGATTATATTATGCTTATAATATGTAATCTACAATAATCAACACTTGGCAAAGTGTCAGTCTTCATCTTCTACGATAACAGTGTACGTGTAATGTTTACACAAGATCTCAGCAATATGACAAACACTTGAAATCTGCCCAAGAAGTAATGTTGCGTTCCAAAGCAATCACCATATAAGTAATGTTTATTGTAAAAAGTTATTCTCTTTCAAACATGTTCAAAAATGAAAATAAAATAAAAATAGCATGATGCACCTTTTCCGATCTCTTCGTTCTCCAGATATCTCACAACTCCTAACTCCAAGACAGCATGGAAGCTGTGAATTCTAAGAGTTGAAATCCCAACCAGAGCTGGGTTGCCATTTTACTACCAGATCGGGCGTGCCCGCATGCACAGAAGCATGTGGGCAGGTGGGCAGAGCCTGCAGCCGCCACTACTACCAGTTTAGCTGATCTGGACTGAACCGGCAGCAACCCACCTTTGGTCCCAACTCATCTAGAAAATGTCAACTTTCAGAGTCAACCATGCTTACTTCCTGCCTAGTTTGTATTCCCACTTCAGGCAGATTCCTTTAGTAACAGGTCATTAATACAGGCATAAATCCATAACTTTCTAATTCTAATTATGTTCTCATTAGGGGAATTGAAGGGTAAATATACTGAATGAACTTGTAATTTATGAAATGCTACTTTACTCTCTTGTCCATTCAGAAGGCCTAAGAGTGTAAATAGGTGAATTTCTCACAGAACATTCAAGAAAATATATAGTAATAATGAATTTCTAAAATTAATTCAGGAGATAGTACCTGCCAAAGCAGATAGATGAGGTAAAATCCAATCAATAAACCAACCAACCAACCAATCAATCAATCAATGAGTCAGATTTGTTCAGAAACAGCTTTAAAGTCTGTAAGTCTATAAGTTTAAATTAGACTTAATTTCTGTGGCTTTTACTATCTTTTATTTAAGGTAAAATTTATCAAAGAGGTCATCTGTTCTATTCCTTGATGTATTATGCAGAACACACATAACATCCTGATCAAGCTGGGTACATAATCAAATGTATGGAATTCTCAGAGCGAGAACAGAATTGATTTCAATTGCCATAGTTACCAATGATGAAAAGCAAAAAGGCTCGCCTTTCATAAGTGTGTCCAAGTTCATCTAAAACTAATACCTATTTTTTTGTTCCTCTTCAGATGGGGACTTTCCAAGGTATCAGATTATTATTTTGAATTGTAATGCATCCTTTATCTAGATGTATTAAGATTGGATTCATGGATTAACATTTACCACAAGTTAACCACAAGATTCTGGTGTGGAATTGTAAATAAGCAAATAAATGTTACTAAATCGCCCCAAGCCAAATACAATAAGTGCAATGAAGATGTTCTGTGTTGAGCTGTTCTGTGTTGAGTAAGCGTGTTACACAGCTGCAAAAATGGATGAGAATCATTGGTCCTCACATACATGGATCAAATGTCATTAACATTTAGGTGTACTTCTTCAAGTAGGCCAGGTCCAGAAACAGACTCCACAAGTATTGCTGGAACTCTACTTCCTTATTGCAGGGTATAATAAAAGAATCTTGAAAACTTGTCAGAGTTTTTCTTTCCTCCCTTCTACTAAAGAGACTCAAGGTAAGGCAATCTTGAGTTTCTTTCTCACCCTCTCTTGTCTTTTAGGGCTAACCTGGTGTAAATGTAATTGTCCTTGCATTTCTTCTTGATAGTTATCTTCTTATTCTTCTAGAATTCTGAAGCAAACTTATAACAAAAAATCTCATGTCCCATAGTGGATGAAATTGGCAACATTTTTGTATAACATGCTTAACTGAGTCATGATGTGGGATAATGTATCACGTGAAGACCCTAGCTCAAACAACTCTCCCACACAATTAATTCAACAGGAATTAGTAGTAATCTAAATAGAACAACTGTTATTTTTAATATTTATTTTCCAACTTCCCATCCAAAATAGCTAATTTGATTATTGGTAGAAAGAGAGTCAATTTGGTGTATTTTTTTAAGGCATCAGATTAGAAATATGGAACCTGTGAAATGTAGGCACCAAATCACCTGGTTGACCTTGGGCCAATCACTTTCTCTTACCCCTTAGAAACAGGCAATGGCAAACCACTTCTGAAAAAAACTTTCCCAGAAAACTTGTCCAGACAGTCTCCAAGAATCAGACATAATTGAACAGGGGGAGGGGAGCAGAAAAGTGGCTCAAATTTTCAGAAATCAATTAAAAAGCAATAAGCAAGTGGTGCATTGCCCAGTGAGTGATGAGCTGGTTCTTGGCTATTGCAGCATTTACTCCTGAGTCCATCAGGTTATCTCCATTTCAGACCCAACCCCTAGTCAAAGAGAAATTGGAATCCCTTCCTTGCCTTCTCTTGACTCTTAAGTTTGAGAGTCAGACCGACACTTGGCTCTTAGAAGCATGCTTGCAATTGAACCTTTGCAGTAAGACCCTGTGAGACAGAGCAGTTTACAGTTCTCTTTTCACCATACGTGCATAATAATGATGAGCAGCTGACCATAGGGAACATGGCAACATGTAAGCAAATATGGAAACTATTAAGCATTATTTAGCAACATCGACCACATGCAGCTGTTTTGGTGCGTTTATGCAAGCTATCGGAATTAAATTAGGGTCCTGAAATGGAGAAAACAGGGTTATTTCCGCTTTTCATTCCATCTTGGCGTGAACAAGTGCCAGATGGGAAGAAAAGCTTGCATCCAGAGGTATTCAACTATTTTTCAGCAATATTTTCCTATTTTAGTTTGACACAGAAATCTTCCTGACTGCATGTCAGTGTTGTGTTTTATGGGTATTATATGCCAGCTAAAAGAAAAGTATTGCCTTGGTTTTGGCCAGAGATTTCAGTGGGCCCAGGGAATAGAAGACTACTTCCTGACTACTATAGAGACTCTAAAGTTTTATTAGTAATTCCCCTCTACTTTTTACTAATAAAATAAGGAATAGCAATCATCTACTTTTGGCTTCCCTATTCTTTATTTTGTTTTTCTATAGTACTAAGTGGTACTTTATGTTACAGAGGATTTGGGATATTTTTTAAGCCCAGACAGAACTGGAGATGGCCAGTATGTTGTCAAACAGGATGGTTTTTTTTTTATTCCTTCTCAAAATGCACATGGCCCCAAAACCTCTCCCTTTTTCCTGATGTTGTCTCCAATTTCCAAAGATATTTCAGTTCAAGTAGAAAACCACTGACGACCCTTGTAAGTCATTGTTGTGCTGTGTGAAATGGAGGATGAATGTCAGAATGGGCTTGAGACCGTTTCTTGAGTTGAGGATGGCAGAGAACACCAGTAATACTTGAAACATGGCTAATTTTGACAGTGAGGTCTGTCATGAGTTCTAGAAAATCCTGATTAATCTCATCAGACATTTTTGGTGGATGAAGAATAACCATGTGATGTAAGATTGAATCATAAAGGGATGCAGAGAAGCGCTGGGATAATTGTGTACCACTTTTAGCTTTTGGAAAAAAAAACCCACACCCTTTTTCACTGCCCTGAGACACTTTTCTATTCTACTGAATTTTCTCCCATCTTATGGCAATCATTCAATCAGACAATTTTCTGTCTATACTGATAGGTTATCTTTTTTTCTTACATCAGGCAAATGAGTCTAGGAGTTAAATGTTTTACCTTACCTTAATGTCACCCTGAAGCCTTATAGGAAATTTTAAGTTCATGCCAGAAATTGAAGGGCAGAGAACTATTTGTCACAAGGACTGCTCCATTGTGGTGGCAGATATTGTTCCATCATCCAACTGTTTTTAAAGGACTCATCTTCATGACATGTCTCTATTTCATTTCCAATGAATTATGGAATCACCTACGTTGTTTTTCGTTCTTTCTCTATTAAAGTAGTGTTTTCCCTTCTTCTTTCACCACATATCTGGCCATAATAACAGTGCCTTGTGATCACGTCAATCATGAGATGAGATTAGCCATCTGAAGCTTCTGAACACAGTTCTGCAGTCCCATGTCCCAGATGATTTTACCTTTAGCAAGAAGGAAGAATAGATATCTGGCTGTTCAGAAGATTGGCTGTCCTCACCTGTGTTTTGCAAAAATGTCAAACATTCTCCTAATTTTTATGCATCTATAAGTTTACTGGAAAAGTGATATATTTTTAAAGAGATAACAACATATGTTTAGTGGTCTTGCAGAAGACCAGTAAACCTGCCTTTAAAAAAAAAGCTGGTTTATTTACCTAGTGAAAATTGGGTTCTGCCAACAGGTTTTACTACGCGGGTCCAATAGGGGCTTTACATTGTCATATTTTCCATTACATTTTTCAAATTGGAGAATCAAATTATTTCACCCATTCCACGTCTATTTTGCATACTTTTGGGTGCTGTTGTTTGCAAGTCATTGCTGCCAGCACTGCAATCCTTCTGCTTCTCCATACTTTTCATATGGAGCTATATGAGAGTAGGATGAACTTGCTGGGATGTTTTTATAAAACGTTTCCTGAATACAAGCCTATAAATCTTCTGGGAAACCAGCAATATGTTAATAAATAAATCAATAAATATTCCAGCTAGCTGACATGTTGAAGCAAGACATAACTTTGCTGATGTGTTTGCAAATTTTCTCCTGCTCCACCTTGCACCCTCCTCTGCCTCCCCAACCTGTCAGCCAAAACTTTTTTGGGACATGAGAATATCCATCTTTTGGAACATTGGCATTCCTATATCCACCCCACCTCCGCTAATAGATCTGTTGAAAGGCAGTTCAATGCTTGCTGTAGTCCCCCAACTTATCCCCCCCCCCCCCGATACATTACACGGAATGATTGATGGTTGTTTTCCTGCCAGTAGGGTGATACTGAGTGGAAGAGGAGAAGAAACTGAAGAATCAACCAATGCTCTGCTTTGAGATAGCACCACACTAAACTAGTGAGGAGGGTACCTCTCACTACCAAAATATAGGAAAGCTTAGGCATGTGGGACAGCATGTGTGAAATGCACTCTAATGTAGCCTTTGGGGAAAAAATCCTAAAGGGCTTAGTACAATTTAAGGTGAGGTGCTTTCAACCTCTTTCTTACCAACTATTCTAGTTGATTTGATTTGATTTAATTGATTTGATTTATTGCATTTCTATGCCACCCTATTTCCAGAGGGACTCAGGGCGGCTCACAAACCAAAGTAAGGGGGGGGGGAATACAAACAAGAGGAAAAAACAACCGACAGACAACTACAAACAATTTAAAAAACACTCAACAACCACACAATTCGAGCGGGGGGCGGGGAACCCGTCAGCCCCAGGCCTGTAGGAACAACCAGGTTTTAAGGGCTTTGCGGAAAGCCTGAAGGGTGGTGAGGGTCCGAATCTCCATGGGGAGCTCGTTCCAGAGGGCCAGAGCACCCACAGAGAAGGCCCTCCTCCGGGTGGTAGCCAATCGACATTGGCCAGTAGATGGAATTCGGAGGAGGCCTAATCTGTGGGATCTAATAGGTCTGTTGGAGGTAATTGGCAGCAGGCGGTCTCTCAAGTACCCAAGTCCAATACCATGAAGGGCTTTATAAGTAACGACTAGCACCTTGAAGCGTATCCGAAGACCAATAGGCAGCCAGTGCAGCTTGCGGAGGATAGGTGTGACGTGGGTGTACCGGGGTGCACCCACAATCGCTCGCGCGGCTGCATTCTGGACAAGCTGAAGTCTCCGAATGCTCTTCAAGGGCTGCCCCATGGTTGATAAAGTCCTGACCACATAACCAAAACACAGTGGTTATAAGTATGTAACAAGATGGTTTCATATATGCATGTGCTGTTTTCCCACATAAGCAGCATTGAATTATATCTTGCATGTGTATCTGGAATATTAATGGCCCTCACCAAAGGAAGAAAAATATAGCAAACATTTGCATATGAACCTTTCTTTGCCTTTGGCTCCTACTTCCCGGGGAACGAAGGCACCCTGAGACATATGGTGTTTGTTTTCACTTGTGCTGTTTCCGCTTGGCTTCAGACATTTGCTCATCTGCTACATTTATGGCTTCTAAGTTTAAACTTAAAACAGAGGGTAGGCTGGATGTTGTGGGGAACATATGGGTAGATGGAAAATAAACAGCCCAAATAATCTTTCGCCTATAAGGAATTACGAAAAAGGAAAGGAAAGAAGCCAGGGAATCATCTGCAGGCCTGGAAAAGTTCAACCAAGTTATGTTCCTCTAGTCTTCCCTTTCCAAAAGAAATTGTCACAATGAAAAGTATTTTAATTCTTCCTGAATGTGGTCAATCATATGTTGACTCCATAACTCTTATTTGATGAAGCAGCTGAGGGAAAGTTAAAAGGAAACAAAGTGTGGTAACACTGGAGCTTTGTGGCGTTTGGGCCATTTGTCCCTTGGAGTGATTTCTTGCTTTATCACTTCCCCTGAGTTTTAAGCTCCAGTTTCCCCTAGCCTAAGAGGTCCTTCAAAGGGCATGTTGGTTTGATTGTTTCATAGCTTTCTGTCAGGGAAAGAGGGAATCATGAAATTGATAAGAATCCATTAGTTTTCCTTTTCTCTTTAAGGTAAGGTAAAGGTTCCCCGCGCACGTATGTGCTAGTTGTTCCCGACTCTAGGGGGCTCATCTCTGTTTCAAAGCCAAAGAGCCAGCACTATCCGAAGACGTCTCCGTGGTCATGTGGCCAGCATAACTAAATGCCAAAGGTGCATGGAACGCTGTTACCTTCCCACCAAAGGTGGTTCCTATTTTTCTACTTGCATTTTTTTACATGCTTTCGAACTGCTAGGTTGGCAGAAGCTGGTACAAGTAACGGGAGCTCACTTTGTTATGCTGCGCTAGGGATTCGAACTGCTGAACTGCCGACCTTTTTGATTGACAAGCTCAGGGTCTTAGCCACTGAGCCACTGTATCCCTATGCCTTTTCTCTGTAGTCCTGGGAAAAACATGTTTTTTTTTCTTTTATGTAAAGGGGATTGGGTGAAGGAATTTTTATCACTGCTGGACTGGGAGAGGCAGCTAGAGACGCCACAATGCTTTTCACTTGTTGCTGTCAACATTATTGTCTGATCAAGTCATTCAGTGGTCAGTTTCAAACTGCTTTTGAGAGCTTGGAGATTGAAAATGATGATGGGAACACTCGGTTTCTGCAGCATTTCTTACTCCATAATCAATATTTTCACTCTTACTCTCTTTAAACTGGAGCTCTTCTTCCTCCCTCTCTGTGTAGAACTTTATTTGAAAATATATTATCCAAATGCTTCTATAGATCCTTGGCCTACACAGATGGAAAGCAGGGGGATACATATTGGCAGTAACCAACTTCTCAAAGAAGGTTAGGCAGGTGTGCTTCCCACCTGCTAGAAGAAGTCATGCCTGGCCAAAAAAATTTCTTTCTTTCTGGGTACGGAAGGAACACCCTTTAAGATAAGGCGTTGACAATCTTGTCAAGGAGTGTCAGTAGCCTGTTCAGGCAAGCAGCAATTGATATCCTGATGAAAGAAGAGTTCTGTGGCCAATGCCGAAAACTAGGAAGGGTGTGGTGGAAAGCAAAGGAAGGCAGCCTTATCGCAAATTATACATTTGGCCCATGGATCTCATCATTGCCATCATACACTGATTGATAGAAGCCTTCCATATTTCAGCTAGGAGCATTTCTCAGGACTCCCTGAAGAGGAGGAAGTTGCAGAAATGGGATATTGTTTAAGTCTCCATCTTTGTGTCATCATTAGCTTGACCAGCAGCAGGAAATGCTCCTACATAAATATGAAATCACAAGAAGAATCATGCTAGATTAGATCACAATGACCTTGCCTCCTTTATATAGTCTCGGTTGGGTCTTGGGATATTTTGGGATGCCAAAAAGCAAGAAAAAATATCATAAATCTGCTACCTCTGTTTCCAAACTTGAGGTCTGATTTAGCTTTACGACTAGTGGTCTTCCTCATGGATTTGTCCAAACTACTTTTAAAGGTCTGTCTGCTAGAGCAGGGGTGTCAAACTCAAGGCCCGTGAGCTGAATTTGGCCCGTGGGGTGCTTAGATCTGGCCTTCAGGGCCGCCCTGGAAACTATAAGCTTGTGAGGGCTGCAAGGCCTGCATGCGGCCCTCCCAGGCTCCATTTTCGGCTGTGAGTGCCTCTTGCAGCCCTCGGCTAGTGAAAATGGAGCCTAGAGGGGCCGCAGGCAGCTCTCCTGGACTCCATTTTTGCTGGCAGAGTGCTACAGGACATCGAGCTGGCCATGCACACCCTGGCCACGCCCACCAGGCCCTCGAGGTCAAACACAACCCTGGTGCAGCCCTCAATGAAATCGAGTTTGACATCCCTGTGCCTAGAGGGTCTCCTCATAACCTCCAGTAGCAATTTCTAAAGTTTAGTAGTACATTTTGTTTTGTCTGTCTTGTATTTCTCAGCATTCACCATTGATTCTATGAGAGAAGCAGGAAAAAAAATACCTTTTTCCAAATTATTACTGGTATTTCTTTGCCACTTAGAAGTGTTCAGGAATTGAATAGCATTCACAATCATTTGCTTGTATATTATTAAATATGGAGCATCTTCCATTGACTTAACCAAATCTGCACTCATTGCTTCGAGCTGCCTTACCATTTCAAGTTTCAGCTGAGTGCAAACTGTTTTGCAGATCTTTTTATCAGGAATCCAAGTAATAAAAAGCATTCAGGAGTAGTTGCCAAAATACCTCTGATTATTTTAGTGAAAAATATTTTTCTTCTCTTCCTTCCGCATTGTGGGTTTTCAGATAATGGCATGAATCCTAGTAAAACAAAGCAAACATTTTTATTTTTCTGAAAGGAACATCCCCCTCCTTCTCGCAATTGGATTTTCTGTTTTGCTTTTGGTAAATAAGACTTTTCAGTTTTTACCTCCTCTCCCAAAGATAATTGTAAATAATGATCTGAGTTGGACATTAATTCAGAATATTTCAGCACTTATTTTAAAACACATATTACTGGGTCAATCTTGCCATCTCAACCAGCTCCATCAACTTTACCATCCATTCTTCCATTGAAGGTAATTTCAAATCTTTTCACAAGAAATGAAGGTGAGAAATATGCCATTTGTTTTCTGGTTCATCCGTTACACCACTACCAAGACAAAAATGAAGAAGATAAAACTTCTCTTGATCTATACTAAATCTTGATTTATTATTTGATGACAGCCAGTCAGATCCTGGATCAAGCATAGACATTTTTTTCTGTCGCTATCTAGCTTACAAGATTCATGTGATAGCAGGTACGGTGTGGATTTTTATAGAGTTTACTTTTCATTAAATTTGCATAAAGTTTTTATGCTTTTTTATAGGCTCTTTCAGACCAATATAGTGCACAATATGTACATGTGTGATGGACAGCTACACAATAAATGAATCAATGGAATCTAGTGTATTCAAAATAAATCAGTTTTTTCCCAGTGTGATGCACTCCAGATGTGTAAAATTGTATCTTTTAGATTTCCAGAGTGTGGTCATGCTGGCTAGGAATCCTCGGATAACTATTTTAGGCTGTGGCCTAAAAGATGTTGAGAAAGGTGGATTAGATTCCTGGAATTAGAAATGTCAACCCTTCTAGAAGGTACTGTTACATCAGATTTTTATCTTGGAAAACCCTGGAACAAGCATCTATATTGTCAAAACCATACTGGGATGATAACCTTTCCATCTCCCGTCACTTCTGAATCCATTTTAAAGGCACAAAGACCTAGATTGTTTGACTACTTTCAGACTGGATTCCTTTTTGAGGACCTGTATACTGCATCTGAGGAAATATCTACAAGACCCCTCACATCCTGAACATAAACTGTTTTGACTCCTCCGCTCAGGATGCCATTATTGGGCATTGCATGCCAAAACAACCAGAGACAAGGACAATTCCCAGCCCCCTTGCAATCACTCTGCTGAACATCTAATCCCCACAGCACTGTCTTACGCCTAAGGTTATTTATCCACGCAGTGGGATTGCATTGCTATTATCTTTCCAATCTTTCCTATTACCTTCTCCTATTGGTATCTTAGAGTATATCACTTTGTTATTTGCTTCTTATGATTTATGATTGTGTCTTAAGATTTATGAATGAACACTTTGTTGTTTGTATGTACATGGAGAGTTTATGCACCAGAGGCAAATTCCTTGTGTGTCCAATCACACTTGGATAATGCAGACTACCTTATAGTAAAGAATATTCTATTTTTGACCTATGGATCCCGGTAGGGAAACCTGGTAGGGCCAAATGAGTCCAAATACTGCTGCTGTGAATGGAGCAATAAAGTGCCCTCCCTCTCCTCCTCTGCTCAGGAGAAGAAAAACAACTGAAAGTTGCTGACTGAAAAAACAAGGCAAACCATTTTTTTTTTAAAAAAAGTTTTTACTTATTAAACTTCCAGTTGATGTTGTGAAGATATCAGACACAGGGAATGGGTCTCCGCATTCCCTGTGGTGACCTCCTCCTGCGGTTGGGCTCCAAGAGGAGCCAAAGCCGCCCTGCAGAGGCAGTGAAGCAAAGAGGGGCAAGGAGAGACGCAGCTCTCCTGTGTGGCCCAGGGCTCTTTTTCCTTCTCAGCCACGGCAAGGAGAAGAGACAGCCCAATGATGGCTGCCACAAAGGCAAGCAATTTTAAGAGGTTCCAGGACCTCCTCTGGATACCTTCCTTTTGCTCGTGGACAATATGGTTATATATTCCCAGTCTTCTTTTTCTTAACCCTCTAAGCTGTTTGGGGAACATTTTAGATATCCCCAAGAATGAAGTCCCTGACTGAGGACACTTCTTTAACCCTGCAAGAAGTCTGAGCATTTTTCTCCCTTCTGCTGTTGCCTTTAAACAGCATTTCCTTAACGTGTACAATGGCAAGTCCCCATTTCAACATGGTTCGATCTCACATTGAAAACAGGATTTGCAGCCCCCAAACAGTGTATATACTTGAGAAAAGCAAGCCTAGTTTTGAAACAAGTAGCATTTTCCATCTCTTTCTGGTTATGCTTTAATGAATGGAAAAGGAGAAAACAGCACATAACACAAACAGAACGAAAAATATAAACATTCCAAAATATCTTAAGGTACATATAATAATTCAACCATATTTTTATCACATTTTATCTTTAAACTTTAGCCACATTAGATAATATTCATCAGTATTTCCAACACAGTGGCTAAGAGCCAGTTCATAGACAGAAAGTAAGCACATATCCAAAATTATGTGTTCAAAACACATACTGTTGAGATTATAAATCTGGGAAGCCTCTATCTTTCTGACATTGAACAGTTTGCTATTCTCCATATTGGATCAATTCACAGTTCCTCATAAAGTGATGTTCCAAATTTTTGGTATGCAATTCAAAAGTACATTCAAATCTTTAAACTGTAATGAACTTTGTAATAATTTAATGTTATGGATCTTATGGATTTCAAACCAGTCTTATGGTTCTTGAACCAACAAGCTCATAATCATGGGTGTTAAGTATCCCCTTATCCATTTTACTCTTGAAAGAAGCTGATAAGCAACCTTCTGAAATACTTGAGAGAGAAACATGAAAAACAAATAAATATATTTTCATAATTTTATAATTTCATTAATTCATTTTAAAATCACAATACATATTGTATCTTGATATGTTTAAAAACCCTTTGTTATTGAGGCTCTAACATAGGACTTGTTGGAAATTATTAAAATCCACTTTAGCTACAACTGTATCAAAACAAAATAGCCTCAATTTAGGATGATCAACTGTAAAGCCCATTCCAATAATGCTCATAAATTAGTAATTTTATATACTGTTAATGCATTTAGGCTTCCTGGTTTTGCCCAAAATCTGCAAAACCAAGGGTTGTTTTTAAACTGCCATTTCAGCAAAACTCAAATGCCTACATCACAATGACTTATATCCCTATATAATCAGCAAGGTGATTTTGACTGCACTAAAAGAAGTAATGTGCATGCAAAATGCAATTTGCATGCAGGCAAAATTGTTTCAGTGAACATACAAACTGCACAATTGTCATTTCACCCCCTCCATCAGAATTGCACCAATTTTCTATTATTCTTTCACTGAGAAATAAATTCCACCATTCTCCTAGATTAGATAGTTACCCCTATTTGTCATGCTACCTTCCGGAAAGACTAAACTAGCACCATTTCACTGTTTCACTATTGTTTATCCTCTCTAAAAAAAGAGAAAAAGATGTTAAGGGAGGCTCCTGTCCTGATAACTTGCCCATCTGATTTATTTGTGTCATGCTATTTCTGAGACAGCTGCAAAGGTGAGTTTATGCTCGGCTTGTCATGAGACTGCTTTTACCCTATAATGAACCTTATCTTTATTTTTATGGCCCTTCAGAGACTTTCTCCAGTCCCTAATCTTTGCTTCCTGTGTAGCTATGGAGAGATATTATGTGGGCTGGAGAGCAGCCATACATGAAATATAAACCTCAGAGGCCAGAGAATTGCTTTCCTCTGATTAATATTAACTGATATATTGTTTTAGAATATGGATACTTAGTTTTAGAAACAGATTACTAAGATAGCCTGCACTCTGCACTGAACTTGAAATAGCAGGATGGGGACTATCTAAAAATGTGCATTTTTAGTTCTTTTACATACCTATTGTCAGCGTTCCAAGTATCATGCAGAATTAAATCAGAGTCCAAGGCAAAACAATCCTTAAAGTTTCAATTTAATAAGTCAGACATCTTGGCACATCTGTGGAATCCCAATTCTGGAAGTTACCTAGGATTCCCACCCAGTTGAAAGTTCATGATCTTGTCCCCACACCCACAAATCCATCACATGGTCCAATCTTCTTCTTCCACGCTGGCATCTGCACCCAGCTGGTTCCGGTCAGGTGCAGAGGTGCGGAGACAAAAGATGATCTTGGGCTTCTAGAAAAGAATGACAACAACACATTCCACAATTCTACTCCTTTCTATTCCCCTCTCCCAACTACTACACTAATGAAACAGCATAATGAAATAAGAGAGAGTGTGGCAGGCCAAAGATCCTAAAACTGCAGGCCTGATACCTATTCCCAATCTTGTGTCTTCCACATTTATTAAACTAAAGTTTTTGTTTTCCTGGAAGTCATAACCATTGGCCAGGTTGACCGCTCCAGATATTCTAGTCATTCTTTCAAGAGGAGTTTTCTAAAATTAGTGGTCAGTGAACTAGAAGCTACATTGTTCAACTAAGGACAGATATCTTGTTTATTATGTCAGCACAAACATTTGTTTTTCCTGATAAACAAAGCACTTGTTTAAGTTTCTAACGTATCTCATCCTCCTGAAGAATCAACATTCTTAGGAGAGACTTACAAACAGCAGGAAGAAAACTGGAACAGGCTGTTCCCAGTGACACCATTGGTTCATCTGCCCCAGTATGGTTTACACTGGCTAGGATGCACTAAGGCAAATTGGCTGGCTTCCCATTTCCCATTAAGCCATTTGCATATATCTATCAAAGCAATTGGCAGATTCCTCTGGCTTTGCTGGAAGGCTTCAAATCAATGGAGAAAACTTAAAGAAGGTGGACATTTTTCAATATCTGGGATCCCAATGGTGACATCAGTGGTGAGGTGCGAGCAAAGGTGAATGCAGCCTGGATGCATTGGTGCGAACTCACTGGTGTGTTATGTGGCAGATGAATGCCAACCCGTCTAAAATCTAAGATTTACAAGACAACCATCCGCCTGATTGCACTGTATGGCACTGAATGCTGGGCAGCAACAACAGAGACCCAAAATTATCTCCATGCCATGGAATCCATTGGACATCAGGCATCTCCCTTCTTGACCACATCACAAATGACAACATTTTGGTGTGGCACCAATTATAGAGAAAATGAGAGAAGAAAACTGGGAACAGGCTGTTCCCAGTAAGACCATTGGTTCATCTACCCCAGTATGGCTTACCCTGGCTAGGATGCACTAAGGCAAATTGGCTGGGTCCCCATTTCCCATTAAGCCATTTGCATATATCTATGAAAGCAATTGGCAGATTCCTCTGGCTTTGCTGCCCTTGCTGTTCAGTAGATCACCAGCTGATCTGGCACAGTAAGGCAGGCTTGACTTCCGGATTTGACCCATTGCCTCTCACAGTCTCTTGCCACTGCCCACTGCGATGGAGAGTTAACTTCGAATATGGGTTTCGTAAGCAGGCATACTGTTGGCAGACACCAAGAAGATAGTAATTAATAGCCAGAGGCGTAGTGTGGAAAATGTTTCAGATTCTTTTAAAAGGATCGATTTCCTAAGGTTGCTATGTAAATATGATAACTTGATAAGGTCTTATTACGCAGTCAGGAATGTAGCAAGCTTAAGCCTGATGCATCATGATATGTTTCTCAACTGAATCAATATATATTCAGTGATGATTGCTTATGCTAAGAAGAACTCTGGTTCTGTGAAAGACCTACTTTCTGGAAATGAAGTAAGATGATCCATGATAGCTATATCATTAACAATGGTGGCTTTTGTGGTATATTTAAGCTATTGAAATAGACTGCCTGTGAGTCACCATTCTCCTACTTGTCTAGACATTCATACCGAGGCAACCTCATATATGTTGGCCTAGGTAAGATTTGGTCACTTCAGAACATGTTGTTTAAGATTTGCTTTGCATCTGGACTGTCATCCAGTAGCAGGCTGAAAAACAGATACATATTAAGTCATGTGCCTTTTCATGACTGTACCGTGGGCCTTCCCACTGTCTACCCATCCACGACAGCAGAAAACTATATTAGAATGCATTTTACTGTCCCTACTGATGATTCCTATCCTCCATCAGATTCCCACTGATGATTGGGGTGCACCAAGGCTCTGCACTGTCACCATTTCTGTTTATATTGGTCTTGGATTCCATCACGCCGAACGGACCCTGGACTATGCTCTATGCGAATGACATTATGCTTGCTTCCACCACCAGAGGCGAACTACAGCAGCAAGTTCAAATATGGAATGATTGCCTCAAGCATTTCAGACTGCACCTCAATATCAAGAGAACTGACTACTTAGAGTCTATCACCCCTGGAAGGCTTCAAATCAATGGAGAAAACCTAAAGAAGATGGACATTTTTCAGTATCTGGGATCCCAATGGCAACATCAATGGCGAGGTGAGAGCAAGGGTGAATGCAGCCTGGATGCATTGGTGAGAACTTACTGGTGTGTTATGTGACAGACGAATGCCAACCCATCTTAAATCTAAGATTTACAAGACAACCATCTGCCTGGTTGCATTGTATGGCACTGAATGCTGGGCAGCAACAACAGGGACCGAACGTTATCTCCATGCCATGGAATCCATTGGATATCAGGCATCTCCCTTCTTGACCACATCACAAATGACAACATTTTGGTGTGGCACCAACTATAGAAAAGATGAGAGAAGGCCGGCTCCACTGGTATGGACATGTCCTGAGAGCAGCACCTTCCACTGTTGGCAAGACTGCCTACCAACTAGAAGTCAATGGTTGGCGATCTCACAGGCACCCAAAACAGAGATAGCAAGATACCATCAACAAAGATATGCAAGCTGCAGGCCTATGCCCTGGAGACACAGCTGACCATGCAAAGTGGCATTCAATGAACTGAAAAGCACACGCTGCACTGCTGGGAATATGGCAGAAGAAGAAGAAGAAGAAGAAGAAGAAGAAGAAGAAGAAGAAGAAGAAGAAGAAGAAGAAGAAGAAGAAGAAGAAGAAGAAGAAGAAGAAGAAGAAGAAGGAGGGAGGAGGAGGAGGACTGATGATTCCTATCCTGCTTCTATTGTGTTGGTTCCTAATTCTTGTCAATCATCAGACTCCTCAGAGGTTATAGCAGTGGTGGGTTGCACGCGGTATGCCCCTGTATGGGCGTATCAGAGCCAGCCCGGCGCACCAGATACCGTTCTGGTATGGTGCTCCGGAGGGCCCCCACCCGCTTGCCCAAGCTCCTTACCAGAGTTTAAAGGCTTCTGTGCTTCCGTGCAGGCACATGGTGCATACAGCACCTGCGCAATGCTCTGCAGAGCAGCGGGAGCATCGCGGAGCATCACAGAGGTGCTTGAACGCATGCGCACCAGTCCCATTCCAACCGGTACAGTTTTTGCAACAGGGATTTGCAAGCCACCACTGGGTTATAGGTGACAAAGCCAAAAGGATTTTATAAATCTTGAAGTTACTATTGGGCAACATTGGAATAAGGAGCATGGGTACAGCTAAGGGCAATTAAAACCTGTTTTACTCATTGCGATGAGGGCAGGATTAAGACAATAAGGGGAAAACAGGAAGAAAACAAAAGACGTGGCTACAGCATATTTGAGTAAAACACATTCTTTGTATACGAAAAACAATTGATCGAAGAGCTGGGAGGAAGCAATTCCACACCCAGTAACTTCAAAATATTTGAAGACAACTTTAACACAAGCAGCAGTGGTGCCACTGGGCTAATGTCTAAGACCCCCTTAGAACAAGAAGCAGAAAGGCTTAAAATTATGCCTCAAATTGAATATTATCAAACTGTATCTTTCACCATTGGGTGATGCCTATCGCACACAAGGAGCAAGAAGGCTCAGTAGTTTGAAGAGAAGAATGCACCCAACTTTTCTTGTGAGTTCATGGTCCCCTCTTAATTTTTTATTCTTTTAAAATAAAGAGGTTTTTTCTCTCCAATCCATGTATCTGGAGTGATGTGATTCTTTAATGGACTGAAACTAGTTTCCTTCCCTAGACAGCAGAGGATACCCATCTTCCATGCTCAGTCTGGGCTCAGCTGCATTCCAGTTTTATGTTTGTCAGAGAATTGCCTCCCTTAATCCGACTTATCCTGTGTCTCCCGGCCGCCCTCCCGATTAGTAATGCATTATACTGGGGCAGACATTAAGAAAACATCCTCTTAATAAAGACAGATTGTCTACTTTGCATATGGATGAAAAAAAAAGTAGATAAATTAAACATTAAGCATTACAATCTGGAACCACATGTTCAGTGCTCCCATGATCAGATTTTTTTATTTCCTGTAAAATAGATCTTGAGGTTTTGTCCCTGAGCTTTTGCAGATGATAATTCAATTACAAGAGAAAGTGCAGCTATGGCTGGAAACATGCCCATCTTTATTTTATAGCAAGCATAATTGTTGTGGTGAATATGTATTTTACTAGAGCTCAAAGTGCATAGGACGAAAATCCAACTTCCTCTTTCCTTGGCAAGCATTCCTGTTGTTGCAGTACAGCAAATTTTGTGTCCAAGACGGTGATATTACTATAGCTGAATAGGCCCAAGTAATGGGTAATGAATGCAGCAATAATTAGGCCAAAATAGATATTGTTGGACTTAAGTTCTCATTATGTCCAATTCAGCATAGCCAAATCAGCATGGGAAATGTACCTAATTTCTGGAAGGTTATAACTAACTAGATCCAACCTTAACCCTAACCCTAAATTCATTTAGAACATACCATCTACTTGTCCAGAAAGGCCCCCAGTAAAGCAGAATTGACTTGACTAAGAGGCATCTATTCTTATTCATTCATGATCAGACATGGGGGTCCTATGGCTCTTCAGGTGTTTTGGTTTCCCTCTTTATTTAATCCTGCTCAGAAGCTATGCTTACTGAGACTGGTATTAGACAGAGATGCCCCAGTTCCATAGTTCCACTGTGAAACAAAATGCAGAGTGTATTTGCTGGAGTGGAGTATGAGACATCACAGAAATGCTATTTATACATTAGCTTAGAATGACACGAGGGACAGAAATAGTTTCTGTCCCTTGTTAAACACTTCTAAAAGTAACTCCAAAGTGAGGGGTACTCGTGTTTGTAAGAGCCAAGGTGGCGCAGTGGTTAAATGCAGCACTGCAGGCTACTGCTAGATCAGCAGGTCAGCGGTTCAAATCTCACCGGCTCAGGGTTGACTCAGCCTTCCATCCTTCCGAGGTGGGTAAAATGAGGACCCAGATTGTTGGGGGCAATATGCTGACTCTCTGTAAACCGCTTAGAGAGGCCTGAAAGGCCTATGAAGCGGTATATAAGTCTACTGCTACTGCTATTGCTATTGCTATAATATTACTCTATTAAACTTACATCCTCGGATATTTTAGGATGACAAGATGATACAACTGGATATAAAAATTACATTTCCATGACCCGCATTTCATCATGGAAGGTTTTCCTGCTCTGAAAATTTCTGATCCCAGTTAACGTCCAAAATCTGCCAATCCTTCTAGACTCACAGCTCCTGCTTGAGGAGCAGATGGCAGCTATGGCTAGGATGTCTTTGTATGGTTGCAGCAGATAAACCAATTATACTTTCCTAGATTTGGAGCTATTCTCATAGCCACTTGTGTCTTGTCAACTTTCAGTTGGTCTATTGCACGGCTCTCCAACCTTGGCAACTTTAAGACTTGTGGACTTCAACTCCCAGAATTCTGGGAATTGAAGTCCACAAGTCTTAAAGTTGCCAAGGTTGGGGACTCCTGGTCTATTGTAATGCCCTAAACATGGGGCTGCTCTTGATGAGCATTCAGAAGCTGCAAATCCATCAAGAATGCACAACTTCAAGTTGCTATATACATGAATTGATTTACTTGTGCAATAACACTCTGTTGATCGCTGCATTAATTATCTGAACACCTATGAATATAATTCATATAATATGTCATATTTTAAAACTTTTAAGATTTCTGATGTCAGTATTTTGGGGACTGCCTTCTTCCTATGCTCTCTACACTTCCAATGTAATTTTAAAGGGGGGGCAGCTTTCTCCAGGTTTTTACCTTTAGGGGATGTATTTAACCTCAGAGGCAGGTCTTCTCTGTTGCTATCCTCTTTTGGGGGGGGGGAACAGTTTGTCCCTCTCCCTGGAGCTCAAGTTATTCCCTCAGGCTTTTGACATTCTGCAAGGTCATTAACATCAAGCTGTTTCAGCAAGCTGGGATGGTTCCTCATGCAAGGGAATTTCATTCTGGAATTTCAAGGCACTATGTTTTTTTGTTCTGGAATAATTGTCATTGTGGTTGGCAATGTTATTATCAGTTCTGATCTTTTTAAATTCACAATTATAAGAACTGGGTGAGCTACTCAGAATCACTTGTTGACTGAAGATGCATATAAATCTAGTAAGCAAGCTGAGGTAATGGTTCCCCTTGCACATATGTGCTAGTTGTTCCTGACTCTAGGGGGCAGTGCTCGTCTCTGTTTCAAAGCCAAAGAGCCAGCACTGTCCTAAGATGTCTCCATGGTCATGTGGCCAGCATGACTAAATGCTGAAGGCACACAGAACGCTGTTACCTTCCCACCAAAGGTGGTTCCTATTTTTCTACTTGCATTTTTACCTGCTTTCAAACTGTTAGGTTGGCAGAAGCTGGGACAAGTTAACAGGAGCTCACTTCATTATGCGGCACTAGGGATTCGAACCGCCAAACTGCTGACCTTTCTGGTCGACAAGCTCAGCATCTTAGCCACCGAGCCACCGTATCCCTCAGTAAGCAAGCTAGCAAATAAATAAATAAATAAATAAATAAATAAATAAATAAATAAATAAATAAATAAATAAATAAATAAATAAATAAATAAATAAATAAATAAATAAATAAATAAATAAATAAATAAATAAATAAATAAATAAATAAACAAACAAACAAACAAACAAACAAACAGATGACCTCCTTGTATTTTCACTTGCTTTGTTGAAGTTTTAAAAATCTACGGATGTATCCTTCTGCTAAGTGCCAGAGCGAATGCGTCCTTCAGCAGCACCTTTCCCCAGGCGCCTCCTCTCCATTGGGACATTGGCTGAGAGATGCTCGATTTGCACTTCAACACATCTGGAGGACACAAAATTAGAAAAGGTGGTGCTATGTATTAATGTCAATTAAAATTTGTGACAGGAAATAAAGGGAGGCTATAAGCATGGATGTTATACCAGTTTAACTGGTGTAACCTCTTCCAAAGAGTCAAATCTTCCAGTCAATCTTCCAGGCATGATTTGTAGTCTATCTTCAAGATTTCCAACTCCTTCTTCTTTAATAACAACAAAAACAAAAGGGAACTGTCACCTTCCCCTAGGCCACTAATGGCTAACCTTTTTGTTGTTGGGTGCCAAAAATGTGAGGGCGCACAGACAATAGGGGACGCGTGTGCCAGCATCCATAATGCAACGTGCCCCCCCCCACATGCACATGTGTGTACAACCCCCCACACACGCGCACCGCACTACTCGCCTTCAAGCTGAGTTTGATATTTCCTCCAGGGGACTGGGGGAGACCTGGGGAGGACAAAAAATGGGCTCAACGGGTCTACTGGAAGTTCAGAAATGATCCAGGAGAGCCGGGGCTGGGGGCGTTTTTCACCCTCCCCAGGCTCTGGAGGCTTTCCTGAAGCCTGGGGAAGGCAAAAGCAGCCTCCCCTGGCTGTCCAGAAGTCCGAAAATCAGCTGGAGCTGACAGCTTGCGTGCCGGCAGATATGGCTCTTCATGCCACCTGTGGCCGTCATGGCCCTAGGCAGATTTCAAGGGTGCCAGAAGAAATGATTCCTAATGACTAGAGCCAGGTTCCTGCAATCCGTGTGCTATTCAGAGAAGCTAGGAGGCGGCGGGGGTTTGGGGGAAGGTATGGTGTCAATTTCATTAAGCATTTGGTAGCCACAGGTAAAAGCAAATTTGGTTTTGCTACGATTTAAGTGAGTTAAAGCTCATAGTTTTGACATGACTTCTTTTCTATTTTAAATATGGGAATATAGAATGAATTGGAAACCATGGAACAGTTGGGGCGTGCGTGCATAGGTCGAATGAAATCTTAATTGGGTGTTGCCTCTAAAAAAATAATACAGATGCCTATCAAATTCCAGCCTCCCAGGTCATAATTACTCAATTGCACTTAAGAGGAAAAACAAGACTATTTCTGGGTATGAATAAGTTTTTTTTTTACTAAAATATTTTTATTTAAACATGTAATCCACCAGTTGTTCCAAAACAACTTATAGAAATCAAAAGAACACAAAGGCATAATAACAAAGGAGAAGGAAAATAGAACTCAGGTGAGAATGTGACCTAGCATTGCATATCAAGATTGAACATACCTATAGAAAGGCCCAGCGGACTTGGAATAATGTGAATGGTGAAAATATGGTGGTTTATGATGAACAGTCAAGTCATCCGAGGGATAACCTGCAGGAATCGGTTACAAATTAACATAACTACAAGAGACAAATGGAGAGTAAAATAGATAACTGAAGCTTCAGACAACCATGAAGCATTGTGGGAGATTTCAGCTACTCCACCCAACTGTTGGAAGTCCAAGGTCATGTCAGACCCCAATCCAAGAAAGACATGCGGAGTTACTTCTGAGCACCTTATTGTTCCTCACCTATAGATGGAAATCTTGCCAAACTAAATCAACTATTTGCATTACTATAGCTATATTCTGGGAATGAAAGAACTCTTTTAACTTTCTTTCTCCTGACTAAACTTTTCATAGTTTGCTTCCTTTTTGACCTCTGGAATGCAGTCCCTCCCTCTTGGGAGTCCAGACTACATTCCACTGCAGGCCAGGTCTATCCTTTCTCCTTGCTTCACTATCCACTGTTGGGTTATCAATTGTTTCTTGAGTGCAGGAATGCCAGCCCTTATGAAAAGCACCCTCACCTGGATTTTGGAGCTCTGCTTGCCATCTGGAGCCTTCTGAGTCTTCTTTATTAGTCCTCTGTGTCTTTCACTCCAGTCTAGTGATGTCTCCAGCTCCAATGGCCTACCAACATCTCACATGTCCCCTTCCCTCCAGCAGATAGTCACCATCCCGTATGGCCATTTCAGGGTTTTAGAAAGAGCCCTGGTGGCACAGAAGTTAGAATGCAATATTGCAAGCAAACTCTGCCACAGTCTGGAGTTCGATCTTGATGGGGCTCAAGGTTGATTCAGCCTTCCATCCTTCTGATGTCAGTAAAAGGAGGACTCAGATTTTGGGGGGCAATATGCTGACATTGTAAACTGTTTAGAGAGTGCTGTAAAGTGGTGTATAAGTCTAAGTGCTATTGCTATTGCCCTATAACACGGGTGTCAAACTCGCCATGTCACGTTGCCATCACATGACGTTTAGCAATGTTTTTCCCCTTAGCGGAGCTGGGGTGGGCGTGGCCTGTGCATGACATATCTGGCCTGCGGGCCACCAGTTTGACACCCTTGTCCTATAAGGACAGGCTGAAGAAATGAAATTTAATCAGGAAAATAGAAGACTGAGGTGTAATATTATTCCAGTGTTGGATACATACAAGGATGCATAATTTTCTATTGCCACAGAAACAAGGAGCAGAAATCATGGCCACAAATTTTAGCTACCTAGGTTTCATTTGAGAAAAAGTCTCTGGATGGGTAAGAGTTGTGGAACACCCTGCCTGTGGAAGTTTTGGGTTTACAGTTGTGAACTGCCAAAGTCCATGTGTCATGGGAACATGGTTAATTTGTTCCAAGTTGATCTAAATTCAAAGTTAGATCTGTTTTTAACAAAAGCATAGAAAGCATTAAGTAAAATAATATGTACAATACTTGTCTTACGGTACATCTGTATTAACTGGTTAAAACAGTCTTATGACTTGGTTCTAAACCAGCTTAAGGAAATCCTTTCTTACTGACAGGATTGCCAACAGCTTGCAAGGTGTTCAGTCTGGATTGCAGGCCATTATATACTCCCATAGGATAATCACCCTGCTGTGGTGCCACTCCTATTTTTCTTCTCCAGCAAAAAGTGACTGACAGTTCCTTCCTGTGGGTGAGCCTCCTTGGAGAGAGGGATTGAGAGAGATAAATGAATGTGCATGCACACAGACACACATAGATACACAGACAATTCAACTTATATGTACAAATTTAAGGCATTAAATGCATGTGCTAATTTGCACAGCAACTACAAAAACTTTTACTTAAAAAAACAACTTCCTGCTGGTTTCCTAATTCACCTTGCACGTCAGAAGCAGGCAAATGCTCATCAGATATCTGTGGGACACTGTAATAATTTGTAAATGTGCACAGATTGCCAAGCATTCAAATTGCGACCACAAGATCATGAAGATCTTATGGTACAAGTGTCAAACTGGATCACGTCACGGGCCGGATCATGATGTATTGTGATGTTTTTAGCCTTTGCGGAACTGGGGTGGGCGTGGCTTGCATGCAATGTATCTGGCCCACAGGCCGCCAGTTTGACATGCCTGTTATGGTGACCACAAGTTTAAGGACTGGTTGCAATTTATGTGAAAGGGAGTTGTTGTGTGACTATATTGTGGAAGAAGAAGAATGAACTTAGGGGTAGTTGATTGTGCTTTTCCCTTGGTAACGTCTTATTTCTATGGTAGAAGCAGGAAAATTGTAACCTAAAAGTTTTTGGGTTGTAAAATTGTTTCATTTCTAATCTAAGGTAATTAGTCCCAGATTTTAAAATGAGGATTGTATTTCACCTTGACCCAACTTTATCTACTACTGTAATCACACAAATATTATTAAATGCACAATAAGAAAAATATCTGGACTAGGAGAGGCCACAGAAAAGTGCTGCCAATTATTATTATTAGTGCTTAGTATTCATTGGCATTATCTAGCAATGGTCCAAATTATTAAAAGACAGGCCCAGTTACATTTCTTTATTACATTGATCAAATAATTAACCACATTAATCAGAGAACATTGCTGGGCTAAATTGTAAATTTCAAATATTTGTGTTTGAAAGCTTAAAATGTGTTCTTTTTAAAGAGGTCAGAAATGCAAGTGAAGCTGAAGCTAACATGTCATATGTGCCCACTGTTTCAGACTTTTATCTTCTGCACTTAAAAATGTAAAGAGCTTTCCACAGAGCAGCAATAATATATTGCGAAGTCTGGCCATATTACCAAACCATAGTTTTGGCTTTAAAATGTTTTTGTTATCATTTCAAATTATTGTGACAGTGACATGCGGTGAGCTTCATGGTCAGTGAGGCAAGTGTGAAAGCCCCGCTGAAGCCCCGGCGCTGCGTCCGCCATAGAGCGGGACCGGGTCCCGCGCTATGGTGGACACGGCACCGGGACTTTAAAGTCCTGCCGCCGGTGCCTGCCACCACTTTAAAGCCCTGCCACCGGGGCCTGAGAGGCCATGATTCCCCCCTCCCCAGCCAGCCAGCCCACCCAGCCCATTCCCCCCCGCCACCTCTGTGTCCAACAGGCCAGTCATCTTGCGTTTATGGCAGACATAAATGCAAGACACCTGGCCTGTTGGACGCAGCGGCAAGAACGTCCCTGCCACTGCCGCGCTCCATCGCCTCGCCCCCCAAAAGAAACACACGGGTGCGTGCACACACACACACACAAATTCCTCACAAAAAATTACAAATTAAATTATCATTTTGAATCTCTCCCTCCCTCCGTCCGATCCACATACCTTTTCCAGCTTTGGATTTCAACTCTCCTCTTGTCTGCCCGCCATGATGAAAATGTAAAAAATTAAATAAAAAAGCAAGGCTGCCAAGGCATGATTTGCTGCTCCCAGATCAGAAGGCGGGAGAATCATGTGCCTCCTTTGCATAAGGAAGTTTTCACCTTTTAACCCTTGCTTAACTCTGAGCAAGCGTTAAAAGGCAAAAAGTTCCTTATGCAAAGGAGGCCCATAGTTCTCTTGCCTCCCCATACAGTTAGCACTAAGCAGATTCAGAGTCACTGTGACTCTGAAGTCTGGCAGCAACTACCTTAGTCTTTTAAATTATTTTAAAAAATTCTTTTCTTTTCCTCGTGACACTGGTGAGGCCCCGCCTTCCCTGCCTCCCCTGCCTGCACGTCCCTGGATTGTGACATCCTATAGAAGTGCAGCTCAGGCAATATAATGCTTTCCAGGTTTAGGACTACAATACCCATCACACCATCACTTATTATTGTCTACATGTTGACCTAGATGATGGAGGTAGGAATCTGCAGAGTTGAAGTTTAGTCTTCTATATGTGAAAGATCATTTTTCAATAAGTGATGGTTACGTGATAAGCCGAACAAAAAACTTTGTTTGAATTTTCTTCATATTTGCTGCCCTTTTTGTCTATGTATTTAAAACAAACATATGCTTTCAAACCATGTAATAAGTGGACAAAGAATATTACTAAAGTTATACCATTAATGCTATGTTCCATGCTCTGTGAATTTTCTTCTTTTTGTGCGTCCTTTCCAGCGTGAAATCTTTGTTGTTGGAAAACTATGCTTGGTCTGGGCTAGAACAGAATGAGCTTATCCACCAAGCTCGCAAAGCCAGTGCTATTTATGTGCTGTGCAGTGTTTTGACCTTCTGAATTGGTTTCCCATTTTAGGAAAGGAAGAGGCACAGACGGAGAGAAAGAGACAGGCAGCTTTTTTTAACACACTCCACAAAATGACTTGATTCCCATCCATTACACTTTTATTACTTGATCTGGGAACAAAATAGCACCTCAGTGGTTTAAGAGGATGTACCAGTGTGGACTCCCACAATTTATAAGATGAGACCGGAAGACCCTGATGGTTTATAAACACAAACAGAGTCTCTTTTTGTTGTTTATAATCCCTAATTCCATGGTTTTCCTTCTTTCAGTCATGTTTGTGTATTTTAGACCATGCTTTCATTTTGTCAGGACAACGTTGTGTGTGGTTCCCACACATGAGAAATGTTGTTGACTGCCTTGAGGCTGTTCCCTTATAGAAAGTCAGAAATGATAGAGATTTCTAACTGCACCACATCCTGACATATTGAATGTGGGTCATTTTTCCAGCACATGCATGACTGCAGCTGTATCTGTCTTCTTTAAACTGATGCCCTCCAGATGTGTTGGATTACAATTCCCTTTAATGTCCAGCAAGTCATGGTTATGCTGGCTAGGAATGATGGGAGATGAAGTCCCACACCAAGTGGGGAAGTTATGCACTCTTCCCCTAAAATAGATCCCTGGCTTATGGCATCAGGCTAACACACTCCTGTCTCTGAATCACATTTCTCTATATGTGTACCTCTCAGGTTAGTTACTGGATCTTTCAACAAAATATTTAATTTCTGAAGAAGAGCAAGCATTTCCAGAAAGCATTTTAGGTTTAACTTAAGCCTGGTGAGTTAAGCAAGTTTTAGTATCTAGTGAAATTTAAAGACCTTTGATAAAAGGTCCAATTATTTAAAAAACAGAGTTTTGCATATTCAACAAGTATCTTCAGCAATACTGCAATTTTTACATAACATCAGAGGTAGTAACAAACTGTCTTATGGGTGAGACATAGTAAAGAGAAACAAAGAAACAAACAAGACCCAGGAGCATCTGTAGGATGGCTCCAAAAAGGGAAACTGGAACTGTGTCTGGATGATTCAAGTGGCCATTTTGACATTTTTGACCCCCCCACCATCCTTACAGGCATCCTTGGATAGAAATAAAATGGCAAATGAGGTACAGAAAGCTCGGTTTCGAGAACTGCAGGAGGGGTGGAAGAGATTAAAAAATATCTATCCCTCATGCCCGTCCACGAAGACTCAAAAGGACATAAATTCAATCTAACCAGGACCACAGTTGTAACCCAGGTGACGTCAAGGAGAGAAAGGGAATTCCTGGAAGCCTGGTTTTCCACCAATAAATCAATAAACAGACACATTGACATTGACCCAATCTACCAACCACTTAGAACAAAAGTACAGCGCCAACCACGATCCCGAAGGCCCCATTTAAAGACCAACCAACAGCCACACTGCAAACAAAGTTATAACTTACAGTGACATGACATGACATCATCAGAAGACATCCAAACAACAACACCAGCACTAATTTGCATCACACAGATCGTACTTAAAACCAAGGACTATGACTCAGCAACTATAGCCAGCCAATCATACAACCGATCAGGATTCAGAAAGTTATTTAAACACCAAGGCTCGGACAAACACAATCCAAAGCAGACTGAAGAAGTCTCCTCGGATGGGGATGAAACTGTTGCAACCGAACTACCAGGCTTGAAACTCAAACCAACAACATAATTAAAAAGTATGGCTGATGGGATGCTATAGCTGTTTCTATCACCTCCTATCATTCACCCATTATTTTGCACCTGTCTCTGATTAATTGATCTGGAAATATTTCATAACATAGAGTGGATATCTCAATGCCAAATCTGCCAGTTTCTGCTGACAAAAAGCAACAGATAATTTGAACAAAGCACAATCTCATAAAAAGGATGTCACAAAACTAAATTATCCCTGAGAGCCTTCCAGGATTGTTTTGATGTTCAAAAACTAAAGTTTAAAACTTCCAGGACTTTTAAAATTGTAGATTAAAACATACAGTATTATGTCTGTTCTCTCCATTTTTATGTAGCTCAAGACTAAAATCAGGGTTATTATTGCCCATCCCAAATAATCAACACATTTGGGTTATGCTCACTGTAAAGGAGCTAAATATGGTGTGCAAATTGAATTCTGTTACTTTTGATTTGGTTAAAACCCAGGCAAATAGATTCTTGGGTTGGTATTAATCATGCATTACCATAATGCATAAGACTTTGTCTTCAATGAAGTTCTGGGCCAGAAGACTTAATGAGAATATCTTGACTCGCACCCCAGGCTTGGTGACAACACAGGCTCCCACTTGCTCCATACCACTCTGCCGCCAGTTCACAAATACCTTCTAAATGTTTCTTCTAGCCGCCTACCCTCTCAGAGCAGGAGGCCTCTAAATTTCCTAACTGAATGAGCAACTTTTTCTCAGAAGGCAATTCTTCCAATTACCAGCACATTTGCAACATGCAGAAGTCTAAAGACCCACTCATTTTTAGAAAGGCCACATTTCCTCTTGAAAATCATTAGGCTGCTATTTCTTGTCCATTTCCTCTCGGGCAGATGGGTTGGAGGAGTTCAAAGTTGCGCTTCCCAAGGAATGCACCGGATCTTGCTGTTGTCATGTTCCTATAATTGTTTGCATCTAGAGTCCCGTTGGAAGTGTACAGCTCCCAGCCAAAATCTATTTTTGGACAGAGAGGGACCACACAGGCCAGCTTTCCCAATTTAGTATCCTCCCAATGTGCTGGACCATCGTTGGAGGATAAGAGATTGGAGAAGTCAAACAGTAACTACTTTCATATCACTAGCACAGTGTAAATAGAAGAGTTGATATTATACAGCTATGCTATATTTTCTAATATTAGACAAGCAACAGCAACCGGGGGGGGGGAGGGCTACGGAGCAACAAAAGAATAGTTTTGATATGAGATCTCCTCTCTCCAATCTTAAGAGGTGGGTGGAAAAGCTATTACTCAATACCATCCACTTATACCCTTATCTATTTTAAAGTTCATTAGAACTTGGTTGTTCCTTGTTATTAGAGTTTTTACTAAAATCCCCCCCCCCAATCTCTTGGAGCTCAAATTTGTTTGTTTGTTTGTTTATTGCATTTAGAGGTTGCCAAATCTTGCCAAATGCACAGCAATTTACAGCAGTAAATGTAAATAATAACAATATTGCAGGCCGGAGCAATACTGTCAATTATTTTCTACACCTCTATCATCTCTGATATTTGCAAACATCTTGCTAGGTCATACCTTCCCCCCAAAAATGACAAGAATGCAATTGTGTGGTCTCTGCAAGGCTATTCTGTGGAATTAAAAGGATGCAGAATTTCCCTCCCATGGATGGATAGATGGATAACTCGGTTTGCCCATAGAAAAAAAAGAGAAGGGCTTCCCGTTTTCATAGAGATGGAGGCCAAAAGGGGTTGATTCAGCAGAGCATCAACACCGCTGGTAACTTGAAGGATCAAAGGCTCCAAAATTCCTCTAAAATACTGTAAATAGAAACTATGGAAGTTTCCCTGGTCAGTTTCCTTTTATTAGAGGCTAGAAAGAGAAAATTGTTGTTCTTGTTAGTTGCGAAGTTGTATCTGACCCATCATGACCCCATGGACAACATTCCTCCAGGCCTTCCTGTCATCTACCATCCTTTGGAATCCATTTAAGCTTACGCCTACTGCTTCAATGACTCCATCCAGCCATCTCATTCTCTGTTGTCCCTCTCTTCTTTTGCCCTCAGTCTTAGCATTGGGCTCTTCTCCAGTGAGTCCTTCCTTCTCATTAGGTGGCCAAAGTACTTGAGTTTCATCTTCAGGATCTGGCCTTCTAAAGAGCAGCCAGGGTTGTTCTCCTCTAGGACTGGCCGGTTTGATCATCTTGCAGCCCAAGGGACTCGCAGGACTTGCTTCCTTGACTCCTGCGAGAAAGAGAAAATACAATTGCCATTTTGCCACTTACACAGTGAGGAGTGATAAAGTTCTGGAAGGAACAGTAGTTCTGCAATACAGAGGGTTCACTGACTAAATCACCCACCTAATCATTTAACAAATTCCCTTGGCAGTCCCTGCAACAGGGCCTTTTTGGTAGTGGCTCTGCGTTTATGAAATCCACCTCCCAACAGATGCATGACTTTTTTGTCTACCACATTTTCTATTTTTCTTTTCTTCCTGTTTTAAGAAACTGCATAAAGAAATACGATGGAATGAGATGATTGATTCAGGGTAAGAGTTCCGTTTAGATTAATTTGGGGATGTCCTGGATGTTTCTGTTTTGCAAAAGTTCAAGTTAACCATATGCCTATCCCCTGACTTTTGAAACAGACATGCATGTGCACCCCCACCTTGACTTTAGAAGAAGCATTTGCTATTTTACTCAGTGACTAGTACCTGCCTTCAGCTCTGGCTGTTACTTGAGATTGTCTGAGTTAAATCTATAACATTTATGGTTCCTCTGAGGCCGAAGAGTCTTGGCAAATCGTTGGCTTGTTCAAGAGGCTATTATCTTTTGAAGTAAAGCAAAATCCGGAGAGAGTTGCTTTCTCTGACAGCCCTTTGGTTGATGCTTTTTAGACATCTTTTTACTGGAGGTGACAGATATTGCTCTTGCATTGTCTGGGATAAGTCATCATCCCCACCCAGCCAAAGGAATCCCTCATTGACATAACTCCCTGCATTAACACTGCACCCTCTTTCTGTACTCTGCCATTTGCTCTTTCTGTTATAAATTATTTATAGAGGAAGTGCTGAGTCAGGCCGCTGAGGCTGTAAGTGGGGCCATGAAACTCAATCCATGCTAATTGAAAGCTTCCTGTGCTGCAGTTTTGCCCACACAGGCTATACTTGAGTCTGGCTTGTCATGCAGCACCTGACACATTAGGGGTGGGCATGCAGAAGGGGTGAAAGCTTTGAGTGGCAAGGGGTCATCTCTGAAATCGCTCAATCGAGCTCATAATGGGATCAAGCCTAGACTGTCCATCCAATTTCAATAAAGCCAGGGAGGAAATGCAGGCTCTGGGAGAAGCTGTGGCGAAGGGAGTCTTGTTTTTACACAAGTCTGCATTTAAATTTTACACTTTCTCCCTAGCTCATTGAGCAAGGCCAGGACTACATGCAACATTAACATCTATAAATGCTGGAAAAAAGCATCTGGAAGTAGCTAACTGAAACGACAATTTTGATTAAAGCTGAAAAAGTGCTAACTTTTGGAAAGCAAAGTCACTTCCACATACAAAAGGATTGTGTTTCAGGTGGTTATTTGGTAGGTTCTCTCTGGTTTGGGTGAACTGGTAGCGGCGGCGGCGGGAGGCCCTGCCCACCAGCCCTGACATAATGTGCGACCTTCTGCACATGCGCAGAAGGCGGTACGCATGCGCAGACGTGGCATGTGAGCTCACATTTGCGAACCGGTATGGAAGGTAAGTGAATCCCACTGCTGGTTGTGTGGTTTGGGGGTCAATGTCCTTGTGTGCCTACAATATCACCGGATTTTTGGTGATCTGAGTGAGTTGAGTTGATGGTTCAGCCACTGGTTTTGAACCAATGCTATGGAGAGAGCTTTGCAATATTTCCTCTGGAGCTATAAAACGCAAGGAATTCTTACCTTCATTCTTAGATTATCCTGCCCTCCGTCCAATCAGGATTCCATAGAACCTTGCTGCTGATTGGGGAACCTAGGAGGCAACGAATCTATAGAAGGAGTAGCAGAATCTGGGGTCAGAATTAAAAGAGGGACCAGCCTAGAATCCTTATGTAGCCACAAGTGAACAAAGCCCAATTCTGTTGACCTTTTCTAATTCCATGCAGGTGTTAAGTGTCAGTTAAGAAGATTCTTGTGCATAGGCATAATTAACAAAATACTAGTTGGACCTTCACATCTGGACCCGATCCTTCCTGCCAAAGGACACAGAACAAGAATAATCTTCAGAGGGGTTATTTTTGTTACTTTTCAAGAATAGCTGCAGGGTCCAGTCAAAAAAAAAAAGGCAGGATGGTGGTTGCTGTAATGTGATTTAAGCTCTCTCTGTTTTTTATACACATCAATTTGGGACATATATAAAAACAGACAGCGATTCAATCTCACCATTATGGGCACTGTCTTATCTTTTTTGACCCTACAGACACCTCTACCCTATTGATACCAACCTTTGGCACTTAGCAGAATAAATTATGACAATTATAGTCTGATAAAACTAACCTACTAGCTTAGGAATTAAATTGCATGCATACTATTTCCATGAACAAAATGTGTCCTAAAACATTCCTACTGTTTTCCTAAGAGACCATATTTCTATCTTACTGACAACAGAAGATTCTTGTTGGTAGCTGATTAAACACAATCTATTTGGAAAAAAATGAGTTTATTAGTTTTTGAAATTGCTATTTCAAATGTAAAGAACTCCAATAGTTAGGCCATCTCAAAGGTTTGCAAAGATAGGCAAACTTTGGATCTCTCCACCTAGCCATTTCACTTTTCCAAGTTAAATTGTTCTAACATATAAAAGCTAACATTTCGCCTTCGAGAGACTTTCTATCAGATTTGGATTTGCAAATGCACATTTCATCAATAGTATTGATTTCGGGAGAAAAAGCTGCAATCCTAGGTATAGGAGGGAATGAAATCCCATATCCAAATTGCTTCTGGGAATCATACATCAATGTGACTGTGCACCAGTTTCCACAGTCACTTCAGAGCTCAATCAAAAGTGCTTTGATAGAGTTCGGCTTGTCCCCAAACAATCACATCCCTTTGATAGGGGGTGGGGGGAAGAAAAGCTCTGCGGTACATAGAAAATGGATTGCTAGAGCGCATTGGATTTTCTAGAGTGGATTCACAGGGCTATTTCAGGAAAGGGAGACAAATGTTAAAAGAAAATTATGGACGAACCCAAGAAAGCTTGCTGCAAGCCTGTAGTTTTTACATGGTAATATAGGTGTCAATACAGGAAGTTGCTTCTAATGACAAGGGGAAACGAGGAGACTCTTTCATTCATCTCCTGCTTAGCACATACAGATGTATTCATAATTATCCCTTGCCCGAGGGGAAGTAGGCCCAGGTGGGATCCGAAGCAGCTTGTATGCCTGCCAGAGAGCCCAGCGAGGAAGAATGATCCCTCGACAACTGGAATGTCATTTAGTGAACAAGCACAATAAACCACAGAGCTTTCTTCCTGTCTCCGAGACCCATAAATTACAAACATTGCACCTGCCTCAGGCCACGTTGATATTGTTTCATTAAACTTGGGGAAGAATCAACTTTTCAGCTGCTGGGGGAGTGGGGAGGGGGGGAAAGAAGTAGGGGAAAAAAGGGAACAAGATGTCCTAATTGTCCCCTGCCCTCCCCTCCTTCCTGGCTCCTGGGACAAAGCTGTGGGCTTACCTTAATGCCGTTTGTCATGACTGAACATTTCAAGTGGATTTGTAATGGTTTTGTTATGAAGGCACAATTGAAGAAAGAGGCGGGGGAGGGAGAGGAGGGGAAGCCATGCAATGCAAGGAACCCTTTGAAGAAAACCTTCCTGAAAATACGTCTGAGCTTCAACTTCAGAGGTTGGTCTTTTGTGCGTCTTTTGTTATGATCAGAGCTTTATTGTCATTGTGGCATAGAACCAGTGGTGGGTTTCAAATTTTTTTAGAACCTCTTCTGTAGGTGTGGCCTGCTTTGTGGGAGTGGCTAGTCGGCCATGTGGCTGGGTGGGAGTGGCTAGTCGGCCATGTGGCTGGGTGGGAGTGGCTTGCTGGCCATGTGACCAGGTGGGAGTGGCTTGTGGATTTCAGCTCCCAGAATTCCTCCTCCAGTCTTGTTGGCTCAGGAACTCTGGCATTGAAGTGTGCAAGTCTTAAAGCTGTCAAGACTCTTGCACCCCTAACCTTTAAGAAAAAAAGCTCCCAGGGGTGTTCAAATTTGACAGCTTTAAGACTTGTGGACTTCAACTCCCAGAATTCCTCCTCTCGCTCTTCATCTTGATGGTGTGCGGACGGGCATGGGGAGGGAGCTGGAACCGATTCTAAACGGCACTGTAGATTTGTGGAACCTCTTCTATAGAAGAGGTTAGAACTGGCAGGAACACACCCCTGCATAGAACCAAGACTAACTTTTAACACACTTAGCATATCGGTAATCCTCGATGTAAACCACAATTGAGCCCAAAGTGTACAACTTTCCTTGCCACATTTGTTAAGTAAATCACTTTAGTTGTTAAATTAGTAACAAGGTTGTTAAGTGAATCGGGCTTCCCCACTGACTTTGCTTGTCCGAAGATTGCAAAAAGTTGATCACGTAACTCCATAATTTATTTATGCAACCATCGTAAATATGAACCATTTGTCAAGCACCTGTATGTAAACTGCATGGCCATGGGGATACTGCAATGGCCATAAGTGTGAAAAATGGTCATGTTCCTTTTTTCAGGGCTGTTGTAACTTTGAACGGTCACTAAATGTGCTGTTGTAAGTCGAGGGTTACCTGTAGTTAACCAGGTTTCCTATTTAAAACAACAAGGGTAAGTTTATGTGGTAGACCAAGCCATGGTTAGGCTGATCATGATTTGCTGAATAAACTACAACTGAACTGAGTTCACACTTGCTAAACCAAGCCAAGCACTCCTCATATTAGCTTTGTGTAAACAGGGCTCTAAAACGAAGGGTTTTGCAACATTTTCAGGCCACAAAACTCATTAGTTAAAAAAAATAAATCCTAAATTCCAGATCAAGATGGAAAGTTCTAGTGATAGGAAACCTGGCTTCATTTTTCTTCATTAGTCTCTCACGGAACCACATCACATTCACAAGAGTTTGGAAAATCCTGGCATGTAACACTAGATTTCCCATCTGAAAAGCCGAGTCTCAAAGAAGCTACCTTCATGAGAAGTCGTGGTAGAAGGCCTTGAGTGTGCGTAAAAAAGGACAGGCTTTGATTGTGTGCTTGTGACTGGCATCTTGGCTATTTTGACCAACCACCTCCATATAGATCCCTCCCACCTCCCCTGGAGATTAGTTAAATCCCCATTCCCAAATTCCAATAAGAAACCATGGAAAACGATCTCCTTTCTGTGCCAACAATCTTGATTTAAATCAGGGTGTCAAACTCAAGGCTTGCGGGCCGCATTCAACCTGTGGGTTACTTAAATCTGGGCCATGGGGCCACTCTGGAAACAGCGAAGGACCAGCCTGCCAGTAAAAACAGAGCTTGGGAGGGCCCTGTGAGGTCCTCCTGAGCTCCATTTTTGCTGCCATGGCCTCCTACAGCTCCCTGCCAGTGAAAACGGAGCTTCCCCTGAGGTCAAACACAACCCTGATGCGGCCCTCAATGAAATCGTCCCTGATCTAAATCAAGAAGGCTGCAATGGGGGATTTTTGTGATAGGAGGCCTGTGGAAGACCAAGGGCTGCTGTGAGTAGGGTGTGATGCAAAATGCCAAGGACTATGACACATATGGGAAAACCAAGGTTTTCTGGGGTTGCCTTTGGATTTTGATGGAAGGTTGGATTCTTTAAAAAACACATTTCATCTATTTTAAGGCCTATACTTGGTCTTGGTGTATATTTTTAAATGCCTAACCCCCGAACGGTGGTAAATGATGTTTCCTAATTTTGACATTTGTGGGCTGGTGCTAGAGAACCACAAACCAGAAGTTTGAAATTGCCTGAAATCCTAGGGCCTCAAGGGGTCCAGCCCAGTTCTAGATAGACCAAAAACCTGACTCAGAAGACTGCAGCTTCCTCTCTGGGTGGGAAGCGAAGTGATCGGAGATGTATATATGTATCTTTGTGTGCTTACGTAAAGATGCTTGTACATAGGAGCACTCACAGGAAGCCCACAATCACAAGTACCAACAGAATATAAGTTATCATGGGCAGTGGTGGGTTCCGGAACCTGTTCCAAATAGTACGGTTGGAACGGGCCCGGCAGCGTGCACATGGATGCGTACAGTGCACGTATGCGTCTTACCGCCTCCATGAGCATCCACAGTGCTCCAGCTGCTCAGCAAAGCATCGCACAGGTGCTGCATGTGCCGTGCGCGGAAGCGCCGAACTTAAAAGACCGGTAAGAAACCTGGGAGGGGGAGTGGGCCCTTCAGAGCACTGTACCAGAACGGTTTCTGGTGCTCCGGGCAGGCTCCGGTACACCCGTACCACCTGCAATCCAGCACTGATCACAGGCTGGGGCTTCTCCCTGCCTCACAAGTCAATTACCTCAGAAAAATGTCTTGTTCATAGAGTTAGCAGAGATGGCTAAATTGAACTGCTTTAATTAAAGAAAGGAATACAATTAATCAGTGACATGTGGTGAGGTTTATGGCTGGTGAGGCACTGACACAGTGGTGGGTTTCAAATTTTTTTAGACTTGTGGACTTCAACTCCCAGAATTCCACAGCCAGGCATGCTCAGTTCCGATTTAAAGTGACAGCATTTGTTTTTCTCCTTTGCAAAAAAGTTTCCTTCATTCTTTTTCTTCTCCCTCTCCCTCCTTCCTTCCTCCCTCTCTCCCTCCCTCCCTCCCTCCCCCCTCTCTCAAACAGACACAAACACAGAGAAGTTGGATTGGACTATCTCTCATACCCTCTCTCACTCACTCTCTCTCGAACAAACACAAACACAGAGAAGTTGGATTGGAGCCGATCCAAGCCTTTGATTGCAGGCGGAGCCACGTTGCCTTTTCAAACTTGTAATCAGTGAAGCTGGGCTTATATAGTTTTATCCAGCTGTGTGTGTATGTGTGCGTGTGTGTGTTTGAAAAGGCAATGTGGCTCTGCCTGCAATCAAACTACACTTGGGGAGGGAGCTACACTTGATGATGAAGTTTGAATTCCTCCCCCTCCCTCCGACCCACATGTACCTTTTCCAGCTGTTTCAGAGAGGATTCCTCTGAGCTGAGGTCAGGCTGAGCTAGTTGCTGCCAGAGTCACCGTGGATGACTCTGCTTAACTGTTTAAAAAAGCCTCTAAAAAAGCACCCACTACAGGAGGAGGCAGGAGAACGACATGCCTCACCTACGTCAGGAATATTTAGGCTTTTAACCCTTGAACTCTGCTCGAGTGATCATAAAACACCTAAAGTCAGACTAGATGAGGCACGTCATTCTCCTGCCTCCTCCTGTAGCGGGCGCTTCTTACCTAGCAAGAGCTGAAGCATTGCTTATCCCACCTCCTTGAGAGTAAAGTAGAAATTCATGCTGGGATGATTCTGGTTCCAAAAAGAGGTTCCTGCCTTCTGCACATGGGCATTACCCAGTGCTGTAATACTGCTTAGGGGATCAAAGTTGCAAAGCTAATAAAAAGCCAAAGTGGGGGGGACATGACAAAAATGGAGGAGACAGGAAGGAGGGAGTGTGGTGCATAACTAATGGACTTTGGGAACATTAAAAAAAAACTATATTGGGATTGGATCTCACACAATCCTGCAATAGATTTCCTGAGGTTGAAAATGAACAGGTGACCAGATGACTATTAACAAAAAAGCCACTGCCTTTTGGGGGGGGGGTTGGAACACAGTGTACCCTTCCATAAAGGTACAGCATGCAAGTCTTTACAAGGCAAACCACAGTGTCCGCTTGAAAACAAAATATATTCTAGGTTGGGCTTTCCCAAGGTTTGGGGCTTGGTGAACAATCTGAAAGTCCATGAATGGGTTGATGAGCTGAAGAGTTTGAGTCTTGCTCTAAGAGGGTTGTATTTATGTGGTAGACATTGGTCAATGCAGGAATGTGTATAGAATCTGGTGCTCCTTGAGCAGAGTTTGACTTCTAGTGACATAATAGCAATAGCAATAGCAGTTAGACTTATAAACCGCTTCACAGGGCTTTCAGCCCTCTCTAAGCGGTTTACAGAGTCAGCATATCGCCCCCACAGTCTGGGTACTCATTTCACCCACCTCGGAAGGATGGAAGGCTGAATCAACCTTGAGCCGGTGAGATTAGAACCGCTGAACTGCAGATAACAGTCAGCTGAAGTGGCCTGCAGTACTGCACCCTAACCACTGCGCCACCTCGGCTCTAAGTAACACATCTAGGTAGTTTTTCTTAGTAGCCATACAGAAGTGATTTGCCACTGCCTTCCTGGTTCCATCTACACCCTTGGGACTTTTTGGATGGTCTCCAATTTTCCCAAGTGTTCTTCCAAGATCAGCCATGTGGGATGACAGTGCCACAGTAAGAAAAATATTTTTCGGAAACAAAACCACAAGATTGCCACGTATTTAACAATATATATTTAATATATACTTTCTAGATCAGTACATTCAGTTTAATGTGTTTTTCTTCACAAACAGAAGAACTCTTACAATAGTAAATTTCTAAAATAAATACTATTAAAATAGAGCTTCGAAATAAATATTCTATACAAAGGAAAACTTCTGTGGTAATTTTTTTTTCAGTCGAGGAAAGAAGTAAAGAAGAGGGAAAACCTGGACTGCTCTCTGTAAAGATTAATAAAAAATAACCTAACCATGCACAGAGCTCAGGACAGCAACTTGAAAAAGCAGCTATTTTGCTTTGCTAATGCAACCAGAGACAGAAAGAGCAAGTGCTGTGCCACTGTGTGCCCACTTTCCATCTCTTGCTTTGTATAGAATTATGCTGCCGGGCATGTCTTGGAAGAAATCACGTTTGCTCAGAACAAGGGCTGGAATTATGTCCCTTATTTGGTGTGCATTTTTCTTGTTTGTCCTGTTGAAAGATGAAGGTGCTACCCATGTGAGGGGAGCTTTCAGGAATCACCCAGGGAAAGTAGGGGAGGAAGTGGAAGATCAAGGAGAAGAAACCTTCAGCATGTTTTCACCACTGGCCATTCAGAAACTGGTAGCCAGCTGACAGGAAGGCCACGGGGTCCTTGCTTTTCCTGTGGGTTTATCTATGTAGATCACGGGTGTCAAACTCAATCACATCACATGACGGTCACGTGATTTATTGTGACTTTTATTTTTGCCTTTGCGGAGCCAGGGTGGCCGTAGCCTGTGTGTGATGCATCCGGCCCGCGGGATGCCAGTTTGACATCCCTGATGTAGATGGCACTTTAATGCTCCTGAACAATTTCCTTGTTGAATCAGGATCCAGCCTGACCAGCTGGGAGAGTGTAAAGAAGTTCCTTGGATTAGCCAGTCAGATCTCAATTTCACATAGATGTGGCGGGCCTGCCTTTATAACCTTTGAAAGGGTGAGGTGGTCGGAAGGGTAAATGGGAGAGAGGAGAAGAGGATCAGCGTTAGAACAGAAAGGGCAAAGGGTTGAGGGTGGCAGGGGAGAAACTTTTCAGGCAGAGCATTCAAGAAGACCATCTCAAAGGAATAGCGTGAAGCAGTTCAGGTTCTTCTTGGGCTGGACTAACCCAGAAAGTTTTCAATGCTCGGCGAGAATGTTGTCAGTGGTGTTGCTAGGTCTCTAGGAAAGAGCCGTAGAAACATGTGGACTGACTGCTACACAAGAGGGCTAGGCAGGAGGAAGGGAGGGGGAGCTGTGGAGGCTGGCAGCTGAGTTCTGCTTGCATTTTCAGAGTCTCCCTTTCCAGGGTCTTTTTCCCACATGATCCATATCCATTTCGTTGATACCGATAGATTAAAAACAAGCTTCAAAAACCCACACAGTAATTTAAGTGGTTTTCAACTATGTACAATAACAATAAAAGCCCCAAGTTTTCTTTCTTAAAAAATCTAAGAAATGGCAAGACAAATGTAAAAAGGTCAAAATGTTGACCCAACAGTTTGGATGTTTTGCTTCTTTGTCTGACTATAGATTTATTGCTTGATCAGTACTGCTGCACACTAATAGGAACAAAAGAGACCATCAGACAGCATTTTTAACTTAGTGACCTCCAGATGTTTTACACATTAGTTCCCCTGCTGTCAGTAGGACATGGAGATGGAGTTTTAATCAATCTAGAGGACACTACTTTGAGGAATGCCGTAACAAAGCATTTATGGTTGGCTAGCACTACTTCATTACCATGAATATTGACAGGGATGAATACATTCAGCAATATGTTGGCGAAGGTTTTCTTTTTTCTCCCCTCACTCTGCCCGCCCCCCCAGTGCCCCCGTGATTCTCCCAAGGATTTGTAAGAACATCCACAACACACACTGAGCAGAATCCAGCAGGAACTTGTAATCTCCACTGAAATGAATGGAAGAAAAAAACGCTGGCAAATTTCTCCCACCATTCATCTCAATGGACAAAGGTTTGCAACAGATCCACCCCCCCCCCCGGTGTCTCCTTTGTAAGGCTAATCTCAGACATCAAGGACTCATCAAAGAAATTATCTTTCCTATAAAATAGAAGAACAGGAATGTATAAAAATATTAAAAATAATTTTCAGCCAAATCTGCCGTGCTAAACAAACCCTCCAACGTGAAAAAAGTGAACATATTCTTCTACCTGCTTATCCCTAAAATAATAATAAAGTTGGCCTCCTTTCTCTCTACATAACTGATTAATTTTCTCTCTATATAGTTCTCTCTACACAGTTGATTAATTTTGGATCAGAAATCCTATTCGGTTGAAAAGGTGCCATGGATTTTTCTTTTCCAATTAAAGAGAGAAATACTCTTCACTTTTACAGACCACTTTTTACATGCCTATCTTTTCCATTTGTTGTGTAGTGTCAATGACTTCCTGTTTAGCATCTTGTAATAAGGTTAATCCACTGGCCTTGAGCAGGGATCCTTCCCACCTAAAAAAGCATCTTAACAGCCTTTGTTGCTGTCCAAGTACAGAGATTAACCTTCCCAACCTCCAGCCCTTCAAATATATTCCATTCCTGGTTTCTCTATCCCTCCCAGTCAGCACTGGAGCCACAGAACGTGTAATCCAACCTACCCCAGGGGGCACCAGTTTCAGGAAGTTGGATATTGATAGATGATATCTAGAAAGGGGTGGCTGACAAAAACTATAGGCACTTTGTCAGAAATGTGCCCCTCAAGCTTATGCCCTTCCTTAAAAAAAAATGTTAGCAACCCTCCCGCACTAAGAGCAGCATGTTGCCTTATAGAAAGAGAATTAAGCAGCAACTGTCTCTAATTTGAGAATTAAAATAGTGCCTGTATGCTATTTTGTCAAAAACAATTCCATTTTGAAGAGAGTTTGGGATTGTGCTGCTCCACTTCTGACTGTCTCAAGATACTCAGATATATTGTGCTTGGTTTGGGTTAATCCTTCAGATGCAGAGTTCTTAATTCTTAAGCTTCAGCTCAAGCATCTCTGATTTAATAAAGTATAATTTATTCCAGGAGAATTGAGCTGCTTGTATTTATCCTGAAAGTACTGTTGAGATCAGTTCCCTTGAAACGTATGCTCAGTTTTCCTTCTTTTTCTTTTGCGTGGCGGGATCTTATTTGTGCAATTAAAAATGTGCAATAATGATCAAGCAACATAATACACTATTTCAAATGTATGTTCCAAATTTTGTGCATTTGAAATGCAAAAATGGGCTTGAAGTCCTAGAAACTCTTTTGGCTGGACATTCTCTGACCAAGTTGGGTCATCGCTTTCAAACTTGTTCCAGCACTGAAGCATCAAAAGCCTTATATTACCATTTGCTCCTACTTGACCTGAATGGATAGAGTTCAGGCTGGTGGCTGCTGGTTTGAATTCTTTGTGGAACTTGCCAAAGGGAATGAATTCCTCCTCCCCACCATTTCTGTTACAAGAGATCAAGAAACACTTAATAAGGAAGCAATCCATCAGTTAGAATATATTCTTTGTGGTGATCATTCTAGAAAGAATAGAGAGAGAGAGAGAGAGAGAGGGTGGGGGGAGAGGGAGAGAGGATTTGGGAAGAGAATTGGGATATTTGCTCATTATTCAAACTTTCAAGACTGCCTTACTGGCAGTAAAATCAACAGGAGTTAAAGGTAGTGCTAATCCAGGTGTTAAGCTCACCCAGGGCATTTAAACCTCTATAGCAGAGGTCTTCAAACTTGGCCAGAATTCCTGGCTGGCTGGAGAATTCTGGGAGTTGAAGTCCACAAGTCTTAAAATTGCCAGGTTTGGGGACCACTGCTCTATAGGGAGGGCACAGAATGCCCTACCCCTGTATCTACCTATCTGATCAGTCCTGGACCCTTTATTCAAGTTTGAATACTCTGTTGAAGCTTAATACCTGAGAAGAGCTACTGATTTCTACATATTCAGAAAGATTATTTTTTAAAAGGAGTACTCTCACAACGTACAGACACAACAATGACAACAACAAAATGAGGCGGTAAGGAACATTCTTGTTAAAGCCTTGAGGGAAACGTAGCCCTTACTGTCCATAACCTATAAATATGTTAATCGGATGGTGACCCTGAAGTCCTGCTTCCATCTGATGATGTACATGCCAAGCCTACTTCTGGATTATTCTTGCAATCTCCAGATGGATCAAACTGCCAGGACGAAGGACTAGGAGAGGAGATGTCTTCAAATTGCTCCGTGTAGTCTGTTTTGGCCCTTGCACAGCAAAATATCCATTTCCTTCCTTCTTTCCCTCCCTCCGTACAAAAAGGCTGACATGTGTTATACTTTGACACAGGTGACAAAACACCCTTCCTTTTTTCTTTTCCCATCCTGCACTTCCCAACATCTCTCCAGCAGTCAGAAAGATTTCTCCGGTCTGCTGTCAGCTTTCCCATCTGGGGACGCTTTACAAATCACGCTGTTTGTGTTTTTGCACCGGCATCCAGGCCGACTCACGCGGTCATAGCACCGCTGCGATAGCTTCACGCAGCCAGTGGCTGGCAGGTAGCACAGCAAGCAGGGGAAAACCAGGGAGAGGGCGCTCATGAAGGACCAACGGGCACAGCAGTTCGAGTGGGAGCAAGAGCAGGGATGGTCTGCGCAGGAGCCCTCGTCATCCTCGTTGGTGCAGTGATAGAATATGCCCTTCACCAAGCACATGCAGGTTGAGTAATTGACCAGGTTCTGGGCTGAGCACAGACATCCCTGATTGCACACCCAACATGAGGGCAAAGTCCTAGGCAGGGCACATTCCTTACACTTGCATTTTCCACAGGCTTCACACAGCAAAAAGTGCTTGTCCAGCTTCAGAGAGGGGAGTCCTTTCAGATCCAAGGGCTTGCAGTGAACCGCCTTGGGCTGAAGCCGAACTGCTCTTGGGGAGGACTGGTCAGCCACGGGAGGTGGGACCATGTGGTCCAAAAGCCTTTGATCTGAAGACGTGCTGCTGCTGCTGCTGACGGAGCTGGGCCGCCCACTGAAGGAGATCCATGGATGGGTGACATCTTGTTCACACCGTGGTGGAAGGGTGGGCTCGTGGTGGCTCCGGGGAGGCTTCTGAGCCACCATTTGAGCCAGCGTGGGATTGTCAATGTAGTCGTTCTCCATATGTGTGGTCTTCATCTGGTCGATAGGCAGGATAGTCAAGGGATGTTGCAGTCTGCCATAAGGGATCCGGCTTTCTAGAAGAGGCTGTACCATGGGAGAACTGGGCACCACAGTCATGTTGTGAGGCATTCGAGGCTCCATTTTATTTCTCAGGCTGCTTTTAAGTGTCCTGGAAAAAAAGGAGAATAAAGAAAAAAGAGGCTGAGACATTATCCATTGCTGTCAAGAGTTCCAGCAAAGAGCTGAGCTGTTCCTCTGCCAGGGTTGTCTCAGGGTCAATCTTGGCAGTTAACAGGTTAACTCTTTGGAGTGTTGTCAGTCCCACAGAGGAGAAGGGACAGTGTGATTGTGAGTGCAAGAAAGCCAAGAGTCTTGGGAACCCCACTTGGGAACTTTGAACCAGTCACTCACTTTCTCACAATATCTCACAGAACTGGAAAAAAGGGACAATGGAATACTAACAATAAGTAGCTAGGACAAATGACTTCTGAGGATAGCACTAGGAGCTGTCCACCTGGACATCCACCTCCTGTGAAGACTTCAAGCCAACGTGGCTTCAGTGTGCAGGGATTCCTATCTTATTTGAGCCATGGGGACAATTTCTTCATGACCTCTGCAGGAATTCTGTTGTCACTTTTTTAAAAAAAAAATAGTTCTGGATGGCCAAAATTGTGGGAGCCAGTATTTAAATTTAATCAATAAATGCATTGCAAAAGGTTGCTTCCCTAGGGGACCTTTGTAGACACACATATATGCTCACATGCTGAAATTAAAAGAGATCTTCTGGAATTAACCTGATTTCTATGAGTCTCTTCAAAGATGACCTAGCAGAAGAAGGAACTTAAATGGAAAGCTACATGTTCTTTAGGGATTGGTTGACATAAAAGAGGTGTACAATCACAGCCATTGCCAATGGTTTTCTGCCGAGCGCAATAAAATGCTAGAATAGGACTAGTTTATCCTATGAACCTGGAGCACAGAATTGGAATCAAGAGTCTTTAAATTATGGAACTGTACCATTGAGTTAATGACACTGATTCTTGCCACAGAAATTCTGGGCCTGTTGCCCACAGTGCCATCTGTCAGCCTCAGTTTTCTAGTCTCTAAATAAGCAGACTAGTTATGATGACTCATTTGTTGAATCCGTACCCAGTTTCTGAAGGTCCAAATGTAAAAGATGATAAATTAAGAGGAAATGTTAAATGCATACATAAATATCACCTAATATCCAGCCAAAAAAACAAGCACTGCCAGCTTATTCAGAAATATCTGTGAACGGAAGAGGGAAGTAGTAATGTCATCGCTCATCACTCTTAACTCATTCACAGGTTAAAAAAAAAAGGTTGGCCATGAATGTATGCTAGTCAACTGGATGCCCTCCAGATATGTTAAGAATGTAACTCTCAGAATTTTCAGATAGTGATCATGTAAGATTGGATCGTGTAATCACTGCACATCTTGAGGCACCAATTTGACAAGGGTCCCCTGCATAAATCAAGGCACAGACGCTCTGATTCCAGAAGACATGGAAAACACAGAGAAGGAGAGTCTCACTTTTTAAACCAACAATATCCAATATGTGTTCTTAAGCCTCGGTTTTATACCTCCAAATGTCAATTCGTTCTCAATGACTGACTTCATAGAATTAAAGAACTAGAAGGATCTCCGATGTCTTCTACTCCATTCTCCTGCTCAGGACAGGATCTGCTAAAGCATTTTGGATAGATGGCTATCCAGTTTCAATTTGAAATCTTCTGGTGAGAGGAAACATACCACTTCATGAGGCTATTTATTCCACTGGCTAAGAACCCTTACTGTCAGGCAGTTCTTAATATCTAACCTAAATTTATTTCCCTGTGATTTTAACTCATGGGTCCTACTCATGGGTTCTAGTTCCTGTCCTCCGAGGAAACGGAGAATACGGTAAGTCCACTCCCTCTTCTTAAAATCTCCTAATAGTAGAATCTGATAGTGAAATCTTGATAGCCCCCCCCCCCCCCCCAATCAACCAACTCTAGTTCAGGAATCCCATTTTTAGATTATGGTACTGAGTATAAGACATTAGATTACAAGCAAGGCAAGATTCCGGCTGAGGAGTGAAATAATTATTCTGCCTGACACTCCATGCTCCTCTTTACATATCTGAAAATAACAATACCGGGGTATTAAAATCTTCCAGTAAAACCTTTCCCTGCATCCTACTATCAACAGATATTCATGCTAAAACATACAGGAGAGCCATCTTCAAATGGGGATTCTGGTTTTGGAAGGAGCTCACTGGACAGGTCCATTTGGCATCAATATTGATTCTGACATTAAGCCAACTGTAAGTCTGTCCCGAAATCTTTGGATTTCATGGCCTTCGACTTTATAATGTCCACATGTCATCATTCTCCATTTTGATGAAGACTGAGTGGATTATAGATAACGACTGCTTTGATTTATTTAATCAAGCTCAGATTTTGGGGTCTCTGCTCTAGGGTGGGCTAAAAATGATTCATTTACCCAATCAATAAGCCAGAAGAATAGCCATTTTCTAATTCAGCTTTTATACTAGAATGACTCATGTGTACTTTGGAATTAGAATGGTACCGATATCTGGAGCAGCAGGACAATGGTTCCTTCCCCTCCCATCCTTCATATCAACTTTTTATCAGCCAATCTTTGCATAGTACATGGTGGCTATGCTTCCATGTAACTTCAGACCTTCTGTTTATTTCCAAAATTTAAGATCAGCCTTGGTGGCTTGAAACATGGCTTCAAGTGGCAAGTTTGAGAAACACTGCCTTAGTGTGTTCCTCAAGAATTCCCTGAATCCTCAGGACAAAGGTCAGGAATACATCATGATTATGTTGCAGGTAGTTCTAGATTTACGATCATTCATTTAATTTCAATTGCAATGGCACTGAAAAAAATAACTCATGACCATTATTTGCGCTGTCCTTGGGATCATGTGATTAAAATTTGGACCCTTGGGCACCAACATGTATTGACATCAGTTGAAGTATCTGGGAGTCACATGATCACCATTGTTCCAAAATAGCAATACCAATAGCATTGCTATTACACCATGTAGTAGCATTGCTATTACATTGCCCCCAACAATCTGGGTCCTCATTTTACCCACTTCGGAAGGATGGAAGGCTGAGTCAACCTTGAGCCTGGTGAGATTTGAACTGCCAAATTGCAGGCAGCAGAAGTAGCCTGCAGTACTGCATTCTAACCACTGCACCACCATGGCTCTTCCATGGTGGTGCAGTGGTTAGTGAGTTTCTTCTAAGTAGCTTCCTTTATTGCTTCATTTAATGTGTTTGTTTGTTTGTTTTATTTGTATCCTGCCTTTATTATTTTTACAAATAACTCAACCTGGTGAACAAATGCAACATACCTTCCTCCTCCTATTTTGCTCACAGTAACAACTGTGAGGTAGGTTGGGCTGAGAGTGTGTGACTGGCCCAAAGCCACCAAGTCAGTCTTCATGGTGAAGGCTGGACTTCCTCACCTACAGACAGAAATCTAGTCAAACTAAAGCAAGTACTTGCTTCCTTACTTGCTTCGTTAAAGAACTCCTAGGGAGGAGATATCTTGACCATCTACCTCGCAACTGAGCTATCTTAACTGCACTGTTTCTTGCTCCTCTGGAATGCAGCCCATCCCTCCTGGGAATCCAGGCTACATTCCACACCACCATTTGTGATTTTCCCATTTTTTTCTGACAAGCTTCCAACAAGTAGAGTCAATGTGACTTCCAACAAGCAAAGTTTAATGGATCAAAAACCGGATTTGCTTAACAACCCTCTGATTTGCCAAGGCAATTTGCTTAACAGTCGTGGCAAAAGAGTTCATAAATGCACAGCTCACTTAATGGACCATATTGTTTAGCAATGGACATTCCAGTCCTAATTGTGGTCATAAAGTCAAGAATTACTTGCATAACCTAGTAATGAACCCATAGTGTGAAGTTCAATCATACCAAGCTTTGGACTCTCTTTTGCTCTCTACTCCAGCATGGCCAATACCCGATTGGAAAGTCACTTTTTAGAATAAGCCATAGATTAACAATATACATAAACTAAATTATCAGTAACATACACTATGTATTTTTAAACCCTCTGCTTATGAAATTGGCTTAACACCCCCATCTCTGAGTATCCATAGCTTATAGTTTGGAAAGTACATTCAGATGTGATTAATCTACAATGGAAAATTCCAAGTTCTTTACTATGCTTGCATCAGAGGAAATGCAGAGTGCAGCCCTAATATGTGCTGCAACATGTTCTCGCAATACTAAACCAGGATAGGAGAAACTGTGGTTATGGTCCAACTTTCATCAGCCCCACCCAACTGGCCCAGCTAATGGTGAAGGTGGAAGGTGATGCCCAAGAACTTCTGGAAGGCCACAGGTTGTTGAATTGGAAGGGGGGGCATACTTTACTTTTTAATTGAAAACATAGGCAAACCATTTTTTCTTCCCAGTGAAAATAAGCCAAATATAAATTCCTTAAAAGCATATATCCCTTAGGCATTAACATTAGTCCTCTGACTGTTTTGCAGAAAGGGAGCATAATGGCTGGGCTGCAAATCAGAGCAGAGGACACAAAATCCTTTAAAATATTCAGACTATTTTTTCATCCAAACACCAAACACCACATAATATTTGGTTTAAATGCTGTTTACTAGCCAATCCCTTTATTGCTAGTCTCTAATTTCATTGGAAGAGTGCAATTTATACTGGAGCCCATCCAGAGATTCAACTGTAGGGGAGGACATGAAACCACAGGAAGCAACTAAACTTAAATCAAAGAACGGAAATGGCTTGGTTCAAATTTAGAGAGTACACATTGTTTTCTGGTGGAGTTGCCACTTCCTTGCAGTGACCTTTAGATTCTTTATTAATTATGGAGAGAGAGAGAGAGAGAGAGAGAGAGAGGGAGGGAGGAAGGGAGGGAGGGAGAGGCAAGCAACCCCAAGCATTCCTAGCTGAGACTGAAGAGAACCTGTTGAAATCTGCAAGTCGAAAAGAGAACTGAAGGGAAACACCAATTCAGGGACAGAATGAGTAAACATGAGAAGTCATGGGGGAGAGAGAGAAAGTGCAAGAACTCCATTCAACATCCAATGAGACTTACAAATTCCTCCTTTGGGCTACATCTTGATTTTCATCCCATTAAATTCAAACTCAAGTATCAATGCCTGCTGTGAATCAGGCTTCTTCTCCCTTGCTTTGTGTAAACCAAGCCTGCTTATCAGCAATTCAAATGCCATTTCCAGTCTTTGGCCTTGCCTCTTTGCTGCAATTTTAGATGGACTACCTTTATTTTGTTTGCTTGTTCTTAAAAGCCAGAATGGTTGAAACCTTTGCTTGGCCCTTCAATATCACTCCCTCAGTTTAGAAAAAGAATCATGTATTTTTGACGAGCTGCGCAAGTGGGTGGGTTTGTGATGTTGTAAATTCCAGCCAATCAGAGCACCAGTTAGCCGATTCCTGCGACAAACTGGCAGAACTGGTTTCTCCTCTGCTGGAGCGCCAGAGAGGGAGTCCTATCCCAAGACACAGAATGGCAGAATCTACTTTTTCAGTGACATTGACCGGGAAAGATCGTCTGCATTTAGGTTGAGTTGAACCTGAGAATCTTCAGCTCACTCGACTCACTGAGGGGTGTGGAGGCAGAGAGTAAATCGATGTTAGCTGACTGCGAAGACAATAACAACATTTGTGTTGAAATTGTTTGGCACTGTTTGACTCATTTTCTAGAGCTTGGGGCACTTCCAGTATGAGCTAGGAAGGAGCCAAAGGTAGGGAATTAAACTAGTCTTGCAGAGATTATGTATTCATTTTCAGGATTACTTGGCTGGATAATGAGAACCTGTTAACAACAAGCCTTGTGCAATGGGAGGAACAAGACAGGAGTTATTTCAAATCAACAGTGAAGCAATTGCTAGTGGCATTGCCCTTTATGACAATGTCAGATTTTAAACAATAGTTTGACTTCTTCTGTCATTCAAAATAAATCCCTAAAATATTGGGAACTGATGGATCACTTAAAGTTATGGATTTCAAAAGCCTGTTTTCTCCAGGAATGCTGCTTGCTAAGCTCTTAAAGCAACCAAAAGCTCATTAGGAACAAACTGAGTTTAAAGATTACATTTGCTTTTCTTTTTGCTGCAAGTTCCAATCTCAAAAATATATTTAAGGTAATTATATTGCAATGAGAATTTATTTCAGTTTTGTGTAGTCCTTCAAACTCTAGACAGCTTACAACCTGTTAACACAAAACCATCTATGGAAGCAATACAGTTTTTTAAAGTCTTGAATTCATAACTCATCGCCAAATGCCCAAAGGAAGAAGATGATTTTGACCTGCTTCCTAAAGGATACAAGAAGGGGGGCTTAGAGTAGGCTAATTGCTTGCTTGGGTCAACAAAGGAGACTTTTAAGATTGAAAGCTTAAAAATGTATATTGTATTTGTGGACAGCTGGTTTCCATCCTTGATTACGGATGACAGAAATGTTGATTGAGGTTGATAAAAAAAACTGAAATTAAGGTGGATAGTTATTTGTTTTTTATTCTGGCATGGGCAGAGTCAATAAATTAAGAATTTAAAGAAAAGATTGAGTGTGCAGCTTTAACACACATCCATGTTGGGGCCCACCAGCAGAGCTGGCAGCAGATTCAGACAATGAGGTTGGGAAGGAACATGGGCCAGTCCTGGAGTCTGGGAATGTTCTGATGAGGGCTCTGTGTAGGAGGCAGAACGGGGGTCAGGGCCGTATGCCAGTTATCAGCTGCCTTCAGAGTCAGACATCAGTGAGGCAGATGAACAGCTGGAGCCTGTTCCCAGTGTGCGCATGTGCAGTTGCCAGACAAAGGGAACAGCTAAAGAACAGGGGTTGACTTGGAAATAAGGCCACAAGTGGATGATGAATGGCCCCTTCCAGAGGAAATAAAAGAGGAGCGAAAGGGGAGTGGAATTTGCAGGAGACAATTAGTTTGCTTAATTGGTTCATGACTTTCCAAGACTCCTTGCCAAGTTTTGCAGATATTGCCCTGGTAGCTGTCCAAGCCAGATAAGGTCTGTGACTGTAAATGCTCCCTTGAAAGACTTTGTAGGATGTGAATGAGAAGAATTCATAGTAAATTAATAAAAGGGTTTTTTTTTGTCAGTACAAGGAGTTTGCTTCATGCTCTTGAGAAGCCTACGTCAGAACAATCCTATATTTTAACAGGATAGGGTTTGAAATGCATACTACATCAACAATATTAGTAATAATTACTTAATTACTAACTTATTATCACCAGCATGAACTGAACACTGAAAATCATAGCCACATAAGAAGGTGATTAAACACAATGACTGTATTTTCTCTTGTCTTACGCTTATTTTAGAAGTGGGAGAAAGTGAATTTGAATGTCATATTAGTTTTAAAGGTATGATGATCATCTGGGAGGAGCTACCTTTCATGCTTTTTTGCACTTCTGAAATAGACCAGAAGCAACATATGCAACATGATGCATTCCATCATTTTTGGGACAAGGAAGGCTTTTCTACTTATACCGTGGCTTTCAGCAAAGATGTCTCAAAACTGTCCTTGCACCTCAGTTACAGGGATTATGGTACACATTATTTGGTACCTCTGAATTCCATCCTTGCCTTCAAACAACTCAGACAGAGGTGGGCTTGTTCAGGCCTGCTTAGCCCCAGAGATGAAATCATATCAGGAAACTTCAGGTCATTCAGAGAAGTTTAAGGTGGTCACAATGATCGGCATTGGAAGAAGACGGAGGCGTCAAGAATACAAGGAACAGATTGGAGACAAGTTATGCACGATAAGTTGTGCTTTAAAGAATAAGACTTTATTGTACAGGAATAGAGCAAATCACCCATATGAAATATAAACATAATATTGTTGCAATTTGCACATTTCAGCTCTGGTAAAGTTGGGCTCAGGTAGGAATAATATTGTGAAATATATTATTTCCAATTTAACATTAGTTTGCTGAAGTCAGAGGAAGCTGATGTTCAAAAGAATAAATCAGATCTTCCTAGAACTGTTCTGACGTTGTTCTGACCACTGTCCAGATGCTTTCACCTCAAAACAACTCTTCTGAGTTTGAAACGGATGTTTTGTACTTTCCAGGACAAAACACATTTGGAGTGGTAGGAATAAAGGCTTTGAATTCAGAACAGAACAAACTTCAAACACTTCAAATGCAAAGTTATTTGTACATCCTTAATTAACAGCATTAGCAGAATCTGAATATTCGGAATATTCAGAAATTTGCAAGATCCCAGTGAAGATATGGTGCTCTTGTTCACAGAAGAGGAAAAATAAGATATAGAATTGAATCAAGAATTATCAATATTTTGAGAAGAACAATAAATAACGGGATTCAAGAAACTTAAAAATTTATTGGCCACCCAACTTCAGTGGACTAAAGGTGGTCAACTCCAGAATGTCCCTTAGTAGCTTATATTTTTTTAAAAAAATGGAAAACAATAAAGAGAAAATTATGCATCTGGACAAACCACATTTTATATGCCAAAATTGACCCATTGATTAGATTGAGTCAATAGTAGATTCAGAGCCTTTGGGAACTAGATATTCTCCCCCCCCCTCTCCCTCCCTCCCCCCCTCTCATATTTGTGAACTGCATCCAATGGACAATAAGAAAAGAAAAGCAAAATAATTAAAATAAGTTCAGTAGATCATATAATACAATGGTATTGGGATTGGCCAAGACTGATGTGGATATATAAAGTAGAGTTCATTACTAAAATCATTTTTTTTATTATGACTAATGGAGTTTAAGAGCAGGTAACAACACTTTACCTTACTTGTACAGCAACTGGCCCCAAACAAAAAAGAAAATTTAAAAATTAAACTAAAAAGTATTCTTCAAGCTAGGTAGCAAAGTATGTTGAAGGTAGGTAGAATCTTAAAACAGAAGTTGATGCTTCTGTGACAAAAAGCAACACGACTAAAATCCCCCCCATTTTAAATAGAGATTATTTACAGCTGAAACCACAAAGTAGCACCAAACCTCACAAGATCTCATGAAATTTAGCGTAGGTGTTCATACAAAGTTGGGTAAACTTGTGAGATTGTGGTTGGAATTAACCAATTTGTGATCCCACAATCAAATCATGCTTTCAGCTTTAAAAGTTCCCCACCCAGGAATTTTCAACAGTAACTAATATGACAAAGCAACTCTCATGATGTAACCGTGGATGTTTGATTGATAATGTTTGGATCCCGTAATTTAATCGTCCCCTGAGCCTTATCAGTAAAGTACCTGCACTGTGCGGTAAAGAAGAAACACAGCTGTATATTAAATTAGATACTAGAGATTTGACATCTAATTCAATAGTTTATTTTATATGCCCACGCTCCCCAAATATAATCTTTCCCATTACTGTTTGATCCAAAATGCTACTAATTAATTAATTAGTAGCAAATTAATTAGCACTCAAGGTCAAGCCCAGAGAAAATATGAGAAATGAGGCTTGCAAAGGTAGGAGGGATTTTCAGATTGCCGCCATAAGAATCTACTTTCAGGATGCATTCTGAACATAATTATCTTATTATTCCTATTATTAGGAACAATATAAGCAACATAAACAACATGGCCTATGAAACTTAAATCGGTACAACAGCACCAGAGACGACTCTATACAAAATAACTGAACAAAGGCGGTTGGAACAGACACACGGATGAATTATGGATTGGAAATGGAGCCGTTTCATTTTTTGAGCAAAGTCAAATCATGAAGAAGTAATATTTCATTGTAGGCAATCTTCCAGGAAATTAAGGTATTTTCTTTTTTACTTTCCTCCTGTCCCTCAACCGAATTTGTCCACAACATTCATTTGGATAGCCTTTCGTATGTAACTCATATGCCGCTACAGAGGGTTATCTTTCTAAATGAGCCCTACCCATAAACCTCCCATGTTGAGTCTTGAGAGCAGGACAGGAAATGGTAGTTGAGAGCAATCACTTGGATCACAAAGCACTGGAGAGACTTGAGATCCCATTTTACCCTTTATGAAACTCAAATCTTCCCAGTAGTTTGGGAACTGACTCTACCCATTTTGGGGGACAAGGTCAAAGATTGCTGTGGCCCTTGAATCAGTGGAAATGGTGTGCTCCTTTTTTGGACTCTAAATTAGGATTTAGAGGACAATCCTGTGTTTTCAGTTCCCATCAGGCACTGCCATCAGAGCCAAGAGATCAGGATCATGGCAAGTAAGGCTCAAATGGTCTAGTCGTTCCTAAAAGATATTGCCTGTTAAAATAATGTCTGCTGTTTCAGGTATGAATCTGAAAACCCTGAAATTCAAAAATAACAAAATAACTCTGAAAGAGGCACCTTGAAAAGAGGCCATATTAACAAAATCCTGAATTAGAATATTTACTAAGCATGGTTCTAGTGGTTGATTTAGGCCATAGGAGACTCGGATTCAGAGTTCTTACTTGAATTCCAAGAAAGGCAGGTTTGAACTAAGAGAATAAAGCTATAGATATTTGGATTAGACAGATCCATCTCAAAGGCAGAGTGCTGGAAGAAGGCGCCTCAGTTAATAATTAGCCTTATATATTAATTGCACATTTTATCAAGGTGCAATCTGGCCACCATCCTACAAAATTGAAGGTAGCTACGGAGTATAATTTCCTTCACAAAAATCATCGTGAATATATTAAGGTCGTGTTTCTAAGGATGCTTATTTGGAAATGTGTCCAATTCATTCCCAAGTAGAATATTAGTTATAGCCCAACTTCATAGCAGAAGAAATGAGATTTATGACTTAAAAGGATTTTCAGTTCATTTAGAGTGAAGGTTAGATGTAATCTTAAAACACAAATCAATTCCACTGTTCCATTTGAATCATTATCATAGGTAATCAGGTAATCCCAGGGCCTCCCATCAGTTGGGCAGTTACAATCTCCCACAGTATCAGATCTGGCTGGGTGAACATTGAAGATGTTCTTCTCCTCGGCTTTGGTGAGGATAGGACAAGCATCCTCGGATTGTGTGTGTTTGTTCCTTCCCTGCCCCCCACCCCCAATGCCCTTAAGATCATGTCTGATTCTTGTCGTCTTTGTCATTTTTTAATTCTTTGTTTTTGTTTTTTATTGTATTTTTTAAAACTGTTTTTCTTTGTGAGCTGCCCAAAGTCACTAGGAGCTGGGCAGCATGCTAGCTAAATAAATAAATAACCCCGCCTAGAATTTCTACAAATATGCCATTTCTTACTTATAAATTTACTTTGTGTATATTCAATGTAAAGTTAAAGAGCAATAGCTCGCTAGAGATTTCCAAGTCCCGTTGGTTTCAACTGCTGAGTTAAACATACCCCTAGGTGTGCCTGGCCGATTGTAGAACAGATCAAAGCATTCAGATCCATCTCTCGTGCAGAGAGTTAGCAGTGGAAAACAGAAGGGAACAGTACCAACAAGACACAATTTGGAGCCTCATCTTCACTCCATTGAAGAATGTAAATTGTTACAAATTTGGCTCAAATACAAGCCAATTGTTTTCACTTTGTTTCCCTCCCCATGCTTTTGGGTCTTGGGTTTTTAATCTTCTTGAGGAAGAAAACAAATGTCTACCCTTGAAAACCTGGAAGATCATTGTTATTATTTTATAAATCTCACAAAAGGTATGGTTTTAATACAGGTTTTAATTTTTCTCACAAACCAAACAAAACCTTCTTTTAAGGGAAACTTTACTCTCCCCCCCCACTCCCCGAAAGAGCTGTTCAAGAAAAAGCAGAAGCCTACTGAATTGAGTAAACATGGAATGGCTGTGGAACTTTCAACTGCTCTTGTTGAATGTTCCAGAGAATCCTGGCATGAATTGAGAGAGAATAAGAAAGTATTCATTCCTCTCGGACAAAAGACTTCTAGAAGCAGGCAAGGCAACAGTGAAAGAATCTGAGGAGAAACGCTTACTTTGGGGTCAACCATTTTGGGGAGGGGGTTAGAAATTGGGGAGATTCTCTGTCATATGTGATACGACAGAGGATACAGAGGATCCGAGCAATTCTCAGATTGCATAGAGAAATATGAAACCGGGACGGTGGATACAAGCAGTTTCATGTACACAAAACCACAGGACAAGTACCATCCCTAGTAAGATATAAGCTGGGCTTCCCCATACATTCCTGAGCAGTAAACCTCCTGAAGGAAATTCATTGGAATTTCAACTGACATTTCAATAAAATGTCTGACCAAATAGCCAGGCCTTGTCTCTAGTTGCCCTATATTCATTTAGACAACTGTAAACAGTCAATCTGGTAAGGGTGAATGTAAATATCTCAATTATGAAGATGGCCCTGCTGAATTAGCATGAAAAATCTAAAACAAAACTTTTAAAAAAGGGGGAGGGAATCTCTGGCCATTCGGATCTTGACTCCAAGCCAATTCCAGCCAGCAAGTGAAGGATGATGAAATTTCTGATGGATCGTAGGTTTTATGACTCCTAATCTAGATATTTCTGCAATAAAATCCTTGAAAAAGTGACAGTACAGCCCAACTACTTGAAAACTATCTCTTCAGGAAAGATACAGAGGACAGAACACAATGGAACATTCCAAAGAATTTCCCAGTAGCCAAATCAAGGAAAAAGTCTCCCTTGCATTGACCAAACTGACAGGAGTACAGGAATGCCAGTTAATGAGGATCAAATTACTTGTAATCCCCATGGAACATGTAGTGTTTAACGCTGAATAGCATCAAAAGACTTCAAACTACACTAAAGGGAACACTTGACACAAATCAGGAGCATCCAGTTTCACACACACTCTTTCTAGCTTTAAATGATATCTCATGTACTTTGCTTCCAATTCCTTCCTATTTTCAAGCTCTACTTAATCAAGGGAGTGACTTTGATGCAATGGAATTAATCTACCTAGAATAAATCTTTGGTATAAAAGGAGCCACACTCAGATATAAGAAAAATGAGTAAAAGGGGATCAAATGGCAAATTGATAAAATTCTAAAATCAGGATAGTAAAACTGTATTATTTTAGGAGAATTCTAATCAAATGTTTCAAGGACTTCAAATTTTTTCACTTTAAACACGGAACTTTCTTTTTTGTTAGACGAAAACCATCAAGTACCCTGTGAATTTATCTGTGTTCCACACACCAACAATGTCACTTGATTTCTAACCCAAAAATAAATAAATTATCCAAGTTTCTTTTAGACATTGATTATAATTCTTGAACTGCCACTACCCAGATCAGAGGAAACATACTTACCAGGCACACTGAATTCAGTGGATCTTACTTCTGAGTAAACATTCTTAGGGGATCAGCTTCAGGGGTTTTATGACTGCGGCAACCACCACAATTCCATCTGTCAAAAGGGAAAGGCAACGTTAAGGGAAAGGCAACGTTGCTCTCAAAACATCTAATGAACATTATCCTCAATAGGTTTCCTACATGGGGAACATGAAAGTAATGGAAAGCAACCTTTCCATAACCTGGGCTTTTGTTAGATGTGTTGGACTGTCATTCCCAGTGGGCACTGGTGGCTCAGAACAGTTAAGAGTTGTAGTCCAACCTGCCTAGAAAGCACCAGGTAGGGAAAGTCGTTGCAGCTAAGGGAAAGCTTCTTGCTGCAGCCATTTTACAAAGCCGTGGCTTTGCATAGGCAGAGTTAGAAGTGGCACAGTATAAACCTTTTCTTTTTATGCAGTATAAACTTTTTCATTTATTTCTTCTTTTTTTTTGCAGGTGAAAAGATCATTCCCAGAAGGGGAAGGCAGCTGTTACAAAAAGGTGCTTGAGTACAGGAATCCCATACAGACTCCTTGAACAACTGATAGGTTGTAGGAAGTAGCATTTGTCAAATGGAGACGTTATTATCGACAGTATTCCGATATCCTGAAAACATTTTAATGCTTCCTTAATCCCTCTATTGTTCACCTTTATACAAAGGGAACTGGAGGGTCAGTGGAAGGAAAGCAGTGGAAGAGATCCTGGTCATCCAATGTCCAATTTACAAGATTTCTTTTAAAACAATTCCAGATCAAAGAAACTAGGTTACCAGTTGAACATAGGCCAATAATTGGTAATATTAGTGGGAGAGAGGAAAGACAGAAAAAGTGTGTGTAAGAGAAAGCTTTAACACTGGAAGTGAAATATTCTGCCCAGTTTCCTTGTGAATTTGATGACTTTTTTTAAAAAAAAAGAGGGTTGTCAAGTAGAGCAAAAGCTCAATATTTAGACTGCGAGGCGTTTTTCAATAAAATAAGCCAAACGTGTTGGAAGATAGGAAAGAGCCTGGGAAGGCCAGCCCTCATTCCACCCTTTCCAAATTCGATAAAAGGAAAAAAAAAACCCCGACACTGACATTTCAGGGGCTGCCCAGCAAGAAGCGGCAGTCTGCAACTCCACCCTCTCTAGGCTGCCCTTCCGACGGTGTGGGGACCTTCCGAAGTGGCCACAGCTCAGGCCCCTTTCTCGCCTCCCTCCCTTTAGGGCAGATATCGAGACCCCCTCCTTGGCGGCCTTCTCGGCTGACTCAGCCTGAGGGCTCCTTCGGCGCCTGCCATTTTCTGCCCTTGACGATGCCCGGCCGGTTCCAGCCTCGGCCTAGATCTCCGCGATGCAATATAGGTGGAGAAGGCCCCAACGAGACCCACGCTTCCCCCCCATCTCACCCGCCCCCTCCCTTCGGCTCCTTTTCTCTCGCTCCTCGTCTGCTGCGCACAGGTACAAAAAAAATAAAAGCCCTTGGCACACCCAGCTGGCGCCGTTTCCTTCCAGCGCAGCGCGATCCTCCCAGCTAATCTCGTAGTTCAAAGCCACCAGCCGCTGGGGGAGTGGGGCCGGGAGGGGGTGAGAGAGAGAAGGAAAAAGGGGGACCAGGCGAAGCGAAGCAAATACGGGAGCGAGTTGTGGGGGGGGGGGAGAGAGAACGAGACCGCCTCGCAGGATCGTTACCCGAAATAAAAGGCAAGCGAGAAAGAGCAAAGGTCAAGACAGCGAGCAAGCGGCTTGGCTGGGCGAGCGCCCCGATCCCAGCCGAGGCTCCGGAATTGCATGAAGCTTAACGAGGTGGGAGGAGAGAGAGAGATGCCAAAGGCAAGAGGGGGGAAAAAAAGCTCGATGTTCCCCCGCGCAGCCGGGCTACCAGGCTGGTATGGGCTGATCCCGAGCGACAAGCGGGGCAGACGCAGTTTATAGGATGCGGCCGACACACCGATCTTAATCCCAGCGAACGCCCAGGTGCCTGCGACTAACGTAGTGTCTTAAGGGACGAATCTCTATCGCAGGAGCATCGGGCTTAATTGCAGTCCATGTCGAAGAGACAATTCGTGAGAGAGAGAAAAGAATAGAACTTGGTCTTTAAAAAAAAAAGATACATCTAGAAGTTTAAAGGCACAGCCTTTCCCGCAGAAGATCAGAGGAAGAAGTAGAGAGATTCCCCCTTCTATCATCCCCTTTCCTCTCCCTCCCTCAATCCCGCGGTGATTTTTCTACTTACTTTCAACAATCCAGTCCAGATCATATCTCAACGGGCGAGTTAATCCTAAATCCGAGAAAAATCCCGGCTGTACTTGCACGTGGGTGGTGAAAGATGAGGTTAAAATCGACCCGAAACACACCCGGGGCTCAGAGAGCAACCTGAACAAGTGGTGCGCTGTCAGGAGCGGCGGCGGCGGCAGCCGTCGCTTCCCCCTCGCTTCGCTTCGCTGTTGCAACAACTGCTGCCTGGGAAAATGGCTATTTTATGAATGGGAGGGAAAGGGCCTCTACTACGCATGCTTGTCCTCCCAATTCTATGAATGGGTGGGCACTGGAGTTCCAAGGCGCATGCTCTGCTCTCATTTTATGAATGGGGGGCCGGAAGGAACTCATTGAGAGTTAAGGATGACTATAGACTGATGTTTTTCCTCTTTTTTTTATGAATGAAACGCGGTAGCTGCAGGCAGTTGCGCATGCACCACAGTACACACCCCCAGCCTCGGGCTGATGGCAAAGCGAAGTACAGTAGAGGCAGGGAGTGGATGTGCGGTTAAGTGAAATAAAGGAAATAGGTCGCGGTGGAAAAATATCCTTTGTCTTTGCGATCGAGGGCGGCCGATGGGATTTCTCATGAGTAATTAAGGAAGGCGGGCGGAGAGGGCGTAAGGGAAAGTGCGGTTGGACGTTGTTTCGGATCCTTTTGCGAGTATTTCTCGTGGCTGGTGCTGGGCTTTCATTCCCCGAGGACTGTAGTGAGCCTCTGGACGTCCCGCGGGATCGTGATGCCTGCTGTCCTTCTCTGAAGGGCGGCGACGGCATTTCTGGTTTATTAAGTTGAAGTCCAGATGTTTGGGAGACCTTTAAAAAACGAAGACGACACTGGGAGGGTGGGAGAACATGCCCCCTCCCCGATCCCTTCACAAATCTGGAAATTTTGTAGGGCTTTACTCCGATCTTATTCCCAGGTCAACGGCTCAGAAGAAATCTGGAATTCTCTGTATTGGATGTATAGTATTGTTCATTTAAACCACACGGTCTGTATTCCTGCGAGCCTTGAGGACAGCAGGAAGGAAGGGATGTGTTTGAGAAAAGGCCTCTGAATCGATGGAAAACGGCCGAGCTGGAAATCAATACCCATTCCTTAATCCTGCACCCTATCAGCTTCTTCTTCTTTTCCCCCCAGGACAGGATCATATTTATAGGGTGGGTCAAAAATTTCAACTTTCAGTTTCCAGACATTAGGGGCACTCAATGCCTTGGGGATTGTAAAAGTATTTTGGTTACTTTAATATAATTTAGAGGTGTTTGGGAAGTAACTATATAAAAATCGTAACTTTTTAACATTTTGTTTGTTTCATTTGTTATATAATAGCTGAATTCAGTGCATCTGCAACGCCCGAGTTAAAAAAGCACAGCAAACCCAGGCTAAAGAATAAATTTAATGTGAAGCGTTTGATTTTCCAGAATATCTTCCCAAGCAAGAGCAGAACCTGGGTCATCCAGAAAAACTGGGCAAAACCATGTGAGCTGACTTCTTCAAACTCAGTGACCTCCAGTTGTGTGGGACTACAATGATCTCCACCCCCAAGGTGACAGGGGGTCGAGTGGGTAATGGAAGCTGGTAGTCCATCACATTTGGTCTCATCCATCATCGCTGAAGTTTAGAAGCAGTCAAATAAACCTGAAATGGGGAGAAGGACAGAATAGGGCAGAAATGCAGATGAATCTTAAGTAAAACAGTTTGTCCAAGTAATGCAATCCAATCTATGGCAACACCTTTGCATGTGTTCTGGCAAAACAAAATGTCTTGCTTTAACTTCATAGAAAGAATCAAAGAATATTTTCAGACCCCCTACAGTCTGATATTTCTCCATTTTGTGTGAATCATGGGAAATAGGGAAAGACTTATTTCCGAAAATGTTCCCACCTAAAGGGCTCTCTGTGCTGTCAATCAAAAGACATGGCACTGCCACTTTGTCTCTATATAACCATATTTGGTTATAGCAATGTTTGGTAAATGTTAATTAAGTTATTTGGTATTAAAAATAAAATATGGGAAAAAGAACACTGGGAGGGAAGAATGGAAGATAAAATTGTTACATTGACTCTACAATTCCATAAGGGAAGCAGGGTTTTTTTCAGTAAAAGCCTTTTCTAGCTAAATATTTGCATTGTAAATTAGATATAAGTTATATGATCCTGTTTAACTGAATTCATTGCAATTCTAGTCAGTATATTTTCTATGTGGAACTCTTTCTTGCCCCACCAAGTGTACTTTTTTATTCTTAATGAATGTATTTTATTCCCCTTATGTACAGTGAGAGCGTATGCACCAAAGATAAATTCCTTGTGTATCCATTCACACTTGGCCAATAAAGAATTCTATTCTATTCTATTCAGTGGGGAAAGGAGGTATCTAGAATTTGGAGTGCCTTTGATCCTTGTAAAGAGCACTGGGATTTACGGGAGCATAGCTTATGTAGGAATGGAGCCTCCTGTTCAAGTCAAATTTTCATCTCAGTATTGACTCAGAAATACATCTCTCTAAGTGCCAAGAAAATTTCCAGGAAATTGGAATATAATTAAATTTACATTCAGACATGATTCAAGAAAGAGTGAATGAAAATTTCTGAAGACTTGTTGGTGTGTTCAATAATCTCATAACATTCGAATGTTCCTGCAACCTTGTTAAATATTAATTGCAAGTGCCTCTCATTCACTTTAATAGAGGAAGTAAACATGAAGAAGAGATTCAGAAGCATTTTCCCCCCATGAAGACTGTATATTATTCTGGATTGTAGAATAAATTGAAAACGGCCCTTGAATATTCAAAATGAGGTGGAAGTAGAAATTACTGTTTGATATACAAAAGATATTGAGTAGAATCAGGTGGAGCCTGGTAGCACTTTTTCAGCTTAACACATTTTATTAAAAGATACAACGTTGATGCATTAGAGTTTACCTCATCTGATGCATGGGGAATAGTAACCATTTTGTTAACTGATAACTAATGCCTGTATGTTTGTATGAGTTAAGGAATGCAAAAGGGAATTGCTTCCTTCTCAGCTTATGGAGACCTTTTCACCTGAAAGTTCTGGAAACAAAAAAAAGCCCTAAAACAACCAAAACAAAACCTGAGTATACATTTCGTATTTTTTTTTAATTCACATCAACTTCATCTTTACTCCAAAACATTATTTTAAAAGGCTTACTGATAACATTAAAATTGCTCGAATTTCCAGAACAGAAAAGTAAACCACACAGTAAGTATCTCCTGTGAAGGGAAGAAGCTTGAAAACAACTATGCAAAATAAAAAAGGAAATAATTTATTTAAAGAGCTATCATTTTCTTGCAGAGCCAGCTATGTCCATGGGCAAAGTGAATGCCTCTTAGGCAGTGGGTGCTAAAGCGCAGAATACTGTACAGAGCTGGAAGGAAACTTGGAGGTCTTCTAGTCCAACCCACTGATCAAGCAGCAGACCCTATACCATTCCAAACAAGTGTCTATCCAATCTCTTCATAAGAGCCTCCAGTGATGGAGCACCCACAGATTTTCTGAAGGAAATCTGTTCCATTGATTAAATGATCTCACTGTTAGAAGATTTCTCCTTAGTTCTAGGTTACTTTTCTCCTTGATTGGTTTCCATCCATTGCTTCTTGTCTTGCCTTCTGCTGCTTTGGTGAATAGTTGACCCACCCTTTTTGTGGCAGCCCCTCAAATATTGGAACGCTGCTATCATGTCACCTATAGTCCTTCTTTTAGCAGAGAAGGTTAAGTAGTTGGATGATCCACAGTGCTAACCCTTCAGCTACTCAAGGCTTATCATATTTTATACAGTCAAATCACCTGAAATAAAATAATAATATAATAAATGAGAATATTTGTAGCTCAGGGTTGACCGGAGGGGTTCTTGGTGCTCTCGGAGCTTGTTTGTTTTCTTGCAGATGTTTCATTACCCAAACTAGGTAACATCATCAATGCTAGATGACGCAACCTAGTGCTAGATGATGTTACCTACTTTGGGTAATGAAATGTCTGCAAGAAAACAAACAAGCTCAGAGCGCACCAAGGACCCCTCAAATAATCTTCATTGCACCTTCATTAGCTTCAGATGTAATATTTGGGAAGGAAAACAGTTTGTGTTGGCATTGCTTTTCTGAATCAGTTTTAGGTATGCAGCAGCTTCTTGCTAGAAAAGGTAGCAATCCCTTCAATCAGATTGCTTAAATTTATGAATTGGCCTCAAGATCTTAAAACAAAACCTGAAAAAGAATGACAGAGCAATATCTTTCCCCTTTCAGCATGATAGATAGTGCTATCTCGGCAGGTTATTTTCTCTTGCCCCTTAAATTGGGAGGTTGAATCCCAACTTAGTTGTTTGCCAACTTTGCAAATCGGAGGTGGGTAGAAGGGGTAGGGTTCGGAGTAGGATGTGGCGTTCTCTTCATAAAAGATCAAAAGGGGCATCAGATGAAAATGTGCAAGTGAAGCCAACAACATCTGGAGTTCCCATTCTCTGGCTTAATGTGCAGATCCATGATCTATGTCTTCAATTCAACTTCTCAAGGAAAACATGTTGTTGACACTTTAGAGCCAATAATCTGACTAGATGGTAGATGGTAGTTTCAGATACATTGACTATGGACTATAAAAATCCATTTCTTCCCTAATTCTGGAAACATGGATTTAAGGTTACCTCAGCAATGTGTATAATTCAACAATCTGGCCAGGTAGTTCAACAATGCTGAAGTTCAGTCAAGGCAGGCTGTATTCCCAAATCCTTATTTGTAGAGCAAAGGAGAGAAGTCTAAAGGAACGTTTCTCCCTCCCCTTTGACTCTTTCTAGCCATCCAAATATGATTTAGCCTAAGTTAAGGTAACATAAAAGATGGAGGATCCAGACTGCGCATGAAAAATATACACCTCATGCATATTGTCCTACATTTCTTCACTGTCAAGGCCAAGTAATAAAGTAATACACTGTCATGTATGAAGATGAAACCTCTGGCTTTTCCTCTTGCCTCATTAATACCTGGTACTTATATCCTCCATGAATTACTTATGTGTGATCCTTATTTTTTGGGGTGGTGGTGGAGGTTACATAGCAAAGTCCAACCCCTTGTGAATTCCATTGACCCTTATCTAGCACAAATTTAGTTTTGACCATTAGTTGACTAGATCCTTGTTTATAGGTAGGAATAAGAAACTCTTCTGTGCTTTGAACTTAATTAATGCTCCTGGTTATCTGTGCCTGACAGAGAGTTAGTGTCTTGAATCGCACCTAGAAAGAAACTGGAAGTCACTGTAGCGCACACAGCATGGACAAACTGAGAGCCCAAAATTGTACAGGCTGCCACGTTCTGAACCAGCTATAATTTCTTAATGGACTTCAAGGGAAGTCCCACATAGAGCACATTGTAGTCATCCAAATGAGATGTTACCAGGTCATGGATGACTGTGAACTAGGTTTCCCAGTCTAGGAATGGACATAACAAGCACACAAGATACGTATACAACTCCTCCCCCTCCCCAGCAATAGATACTACCTGCTCCTTGAAGACTTCAAATTGCACACGAGCTCTCTCAGAGAGTGTGCAACCATAACAAGAGTTAAAGCTGATATTAACCAAAACCAGGAAGACAAAAAAAACAGACTTCGATCTCTTTTGCCTTGCTATGGTTGAGTCCAAGCTGATTTCTCCCCCATGATTTGTGCCTAAAGACCTTTGGCATTTGGCCCAGCAGCTCATGACCTAAGGGGCTGTATGCTATGAAGGTATTTGAGCACTCTGAATCCAGGAACTGAATGAACGACATTTCCTTTCTTATCTTCCAAACTTTCTTGTCTGTAAAGACTTCTTGTGGGTCTGATGAAAGTCTAAGCAAGGTTGCCAGTGAATATGTCCCATTGGGAAATTATAGCAGTTATTGCATTGAATTATCTTCACCAATTCAATTCTATATCAGGGAAATTCAGATTCTGAATTAATCAACTGTTTACTGTTTTCTAATGATCTGGATTCACTGTTTTTACATGTGTGCAATCAAACTGGCAAATGGCTACTTAGGCACTGAGGGACACAGTCTGACAACAATTGATAACCAGAATGTGTATGCACCAGCGACGTGCGGTGAGGTTTATGGCTGGTGAGGCACTGACACAGTGGTGGATTTGAAATTTTTTTAGACTTGTGGACTTCAACTCCCAGAATTCCACAGCCAGGCATGCTCAGTTCCGATTTAAAGCTACAGCGTTTGTTTTTCTCCTTTGCGAAAAAGTTTCCTACATTCTTTTTCTTCTTCCTCTCCCTCCTTCCTTCCTCCCTCTCTCCTTCCCTCCCCCCTCTCAAACAGACACAAACACAGAAGTTGGGTTGGATATATTTTCCAATGGCTTGAAAGCAGCTCCTCTGCCATATTCCCCCCCCCATTCCCCTGCTGCCTTCCCCAAACACCTCCACCATTGCAAATCCCTGCTGTCTGGGTGGGAAATGCCTAAAACGCAATAAAGCCCATTCACCCACTCATCTCCTGCTTGCAGGCTGGGGTGAAAGAAGAGGCAGAGAAGCCGGAGGGGAGCCGATCCAAGCCTTTGATTGCAGGCGGAGCCATGTTGCCTTTTCAAACTTGTAATCAGTGAAGCTGGGCTTATATAGTTTTATCCAGCTGTGTGTGTGTGTGTGTGTGTGTGTGTATGTGTATGTGTATGTTTGAAAAGGCAACGTGGCTCTGCCTGCAATCAAACTACACTTGGGGAGGGATCTACACTTGAGGATGAAGTTTGAATTCCTCCCCTTCCCTCTGACCCACATGTATCTTTTCCAGCTGTTTCAAAGAGGATTTCAACTCTGCTCTTGCCTGTCATCATGAAAAGAAAAAAAATGTAAAAGGAAACAGGCAAGAGCTGAGGTCAGGCTGAGTTAGTTGCTGCCAGAGTCACAGTGGATGACTCTGCTTAACTGTTTAAAAAAGCCTCTAAAAACGCCCACTACAGGAGGAGGCAGGAGAACGACATGCCTCACCTACGTCAGGAATTTTTAGGCTTTTAACCCTTGCTTAACTCTGGTCGAGTGATCATAAAACGCCTAAAGTCAGACTAGATGAGGCACGTTGTTCTCCTGCCTCCTCCTGTAGAGGGGGCTTTTTTAAACAGTTAAGCAGAGTCATCCACGGTGAATCTGGCAGCAACTAGCTCAGCCTGACCTCAGCTCTTGCCTTTTTCCTTTTACATTTTTTCTTTTCATGATGACAGTGGTGAGGCTCTGCCTCCCCTGCCTCCCCTGACTGCACGTCCCTGGTATGCACAGCTTTTGATGGGTGGAGATGATGCCTTCCTGGGTATTATTGTCATATCATTTGTAGCTACCACCTCTTTTTCTACAGTCAGGAGAATAAATTATTTTCTTTAGCTGAGCACATGACCAGGAGCACAACCAAAACTGATATTTAGCAGACAGTGATAGTTAGTTTGGAATATTTTCCAAACTGATTTGTACTGGAGCCAATGATTAAATCAATGCTTTATAGGTAAATGGACATTTCCTGGACAGGATTTCACAGTTCAGCAGATCAAATGTATCCTTTTTGATTTGAGTGAAAATAGAGTGCAGAGTATGGCTTACAAAATAAATGATTTGCAGACAAAGCCAGAGTAATTTTTATCTATAAACAGATGTAGCACTAGTTCATTCTAGTAAATCAATAATTTTATTTTTGCTCTGTGGATTAGAGGAAAGCATCCTGATTTTTGAATGAGCAGTTGGCATCACACATTGGAACTGGTGAGATGAGGTAGTGGCACTTTATTGCCTGATTATACTAATAATGAGTCTGAATGGTCCAGAAATTAGACTGGAGGCGTAGCCATTATAATCTGTAGTTGAAACAGGGTCTATGATAAGTACCGTATTTATCGGCGTATAACACGCAGTTTTAAAACTAAAATTGCAAGCTTAAACCCTGCCTGCGTGTTATACGCTGATACTGCGTGTTATACGCCGATAAATACGGTATTTTGTACGCCGGGTCCACTGTTCCCTCTAAGGTGCGCGGCCGCGCGGCCGCGCACATGGCAAGAAACCCCCGCGCAGAGGTTTCTAACTCCCGCGCAGAGGTTTCTTTCAAAGCAAACGTGGGGAAGTCCTTTGCAGGCAGCTAGAACTGGCTGGCTGCAAAGGACCTCCCCAAACTTGTTTCAGCGGCAGCTCTCAGCCTGGCGGCAGCGTCACACAAACTGTGGAAGGAGGGGGAGGAGGAGGGAACCAAAGAGAGCTTTTACCGAGTCTGCGCCCCACAGCCAGGACCGTCCTGGCGCCTCCAGCCGCGTTTCTTCCCCGCAAAGCCCTTCGGGCAACCCGAGAGTTCCGCTTGACGCCAGAAGGGCTTTGCAGGAAGAAACGCGGCGTTTCTTCCTGCAAAGCCCTTCTGGCGTCAAGCGGAACTCTCGGGTTGCCCGAAGGGCTTTGCGGGGAAGAAACGCGGCTGGAGGGGCGCAAGGACGGTCCTGGCTGTGGGGCGCAGACTCGGTAAAAGCTCTCTTTGGTTCCCTCCTCCTCCTCCTTCTTTCTGGAGCCCCTTCCTCAAAGATTTGGTACCAAAGCAATGGCGGTGAGGAAGTTGTGTCTTTTGGATTTTGCACTGTTGTCTTTTCAATGGTTCTCAGACTGGTTGAACCTTTAGCAGCTGGGGTGATATTCTTTACTGTTAAGGTTACAATTGGATGTGTTGGACAAATCTTAAAAGATGAAACTTTTATTAAAACGTTTGACTTAACTAAAAACGTCTTCCTTTTTCTTCTTCTTCTTAAATATGATTTATTTATTTATTTTTACTTCAGAAGTTTGATGACCGTTGTACAAACTAATCCAACCTAAATGTAGAGGAGGAGAAGAAGGGGGGGGATTTAAAAAGAGCAGAGGAAAAAGAAAAGAAAGCATGAAGAAAACATAAAGAAAGGGATGGGAGGGAGGGAAGGAAGGAAGGCACTTTATGTTGAAACAGAAAATATTATATAAGGAAGAAAATGGAAATAACTTTTTGCTCAAAGAGGTGTTTTTTCATTTCATATTTGCCTTTTAAGAGGAGTTAATGTTATAATTCATGTTCTAATGTTATAAATTTTAATCCAACATTAAGTTCCGAGCTTCCAAGTCATTTATTTTTAATGAAAAAAATTTTTACTCAAATTTTTGTGTTAAAATGGGGGATGCGTGTTATACGCCGGTGCGTATTATACGCCGATAAATACGGTATTTCTCATTCTGTTTTCTGAGAGGCTACCTAGTTCCCACAACATACCATGTTATTTCTTTTATTCAGTACTTTGTTCTAAAGACTCAAAAGCCTTTCAAAGAAAAATTCACAGCAACTTATTTTTGACTGCTTCCTAAATGTCTCCCGAATATGCATTTAACTTGAATAGAAGCCAAATAGAATGCCATGGGTTCAATCTTATTAATTAATTAATTTTCTATTTCAGCATTCTTAATATGGCTCAGGGAATGATCTTTTCATATTTTGTTGTCATAGCACCCAACCGGTGAAATACGTTATGCCAGGAGAACACGTTAATCTCAGAATCATTCACTGAACTCTTTAACCAAATGGGATCTTAAATCTCCATTGCTTCAATTAGTTAGCTTGAATGTGGTGGAAAAACAGACAAATACAGGCAGAGAAAAAGGCAGTTTGTTGGTACAGAAGCTTCTATGTCTCAAAGGTGCTTTTTTTCAAGAGGCAACTGGGCTTTCTGGTTTTTTCTCTGAAGTTGTTTTGCTTCTCATCCCAGAAGCTTCTTCAGCTCTCTTGGATGAGAAGTCAAACGTCTTCAAAGAAAAAACAGAAAGTCCAGTTGCCTCTTGAAAAAAGCACCTTTGCAACAACCATGATCTGTATGACTGAAAATCTCCATAGACAAGTAGTTTCTATGCTGAAGAGAATTTCCACATAGTCCATGGGAATTTCTAGAGTAGACTCATCTTTCATTTCATTGTCTGGAGTAGATCAAACTGGGTTCTTTATGATCCGAAATGGATGCATACCAACTTAGGTATATACCAGGGGTGGGTTTCTCGCCCCGTTCCAACCGGTTCGGTTGGAACGAGGCCGGCGGCGTCCTCGCGCACGTGTGCGGTGTCCTCGCGCACGCGTGCAGCGCACGCATGCGTACTAGTGTCTGTGCGATGCTCCAGCTGCTCCTGGAGGATCGCACAGGCGCTGTATGCATCCTGCGCATGCGTGGAAGCGCAGAATTATCAAAACCGGGTAAGGAGCGGGTGCGGGCACGCGGGCACGCGCGGGCGCGGGGGGGGGGGCCCTTCGCCGTTCCCGGAAGTTACTTACTTCCGGGTTCGGTGACCAACCGGATCGCAGGGACCGCCGCGAACCGGTTGAAACCCACCCCTGGTATATACTGAATATATCCATATACTGACTAGCATTTTATAGCATATAGCATATAGCATATATATAGTATATCCATATACCGAATAGCATTTTATAGCATGGGCAAGATACTTATTTACCAAAACTTAATCTGGAACGAATCAGTTCTCTTTATTGAGCTCTTAATTCTATAAACCCTATGGTAGTCAACTGACTACTTTCTCTGGACTTAGCAGATTTTTTAAAAAAAAACAAGAGGTAAAACATTGTATGTTACTGCCAAATATTTTTCTTACAGATTTCTGAATTGTCCACTCTTCTGTTGAATGCTTGAGACAACTTACAATGAATTCGACAAAATTAAGAAATGGAGACGTTAAGAGAATCCATAAATCCAGGCGAGCACATTCATTTATTTCCTGTTGTTGTTAAAATAAAATAAAAAAGTGGCGGAGAAAAACCTGTTTGTCTGCAGCAGCAAAACACCAGAATCTTGCCGCACCATAAAAATGAGCATTTTCATTACAAGATAAGCTTAGTTTAGCCCATGACTGCTGACACATCACAACACAATACATTAATTTTCAAGATACCATAAAACTCTTTGCTGCTTTCCTTGCAACTGGCTAATATACCTGCCCTTTTTAAAAATAAGAAACAGGAACCTATTCAAATCAGAGATAAATCTACTGGGTGTTTCTGCTGACTGAAGTGCTTCCTCTTGTGGGACTCTTCAACTGCTGATTTATCACTGTAGCTGCAAAACTAGATACTAGGAATGTACCGTGTAGGTGTCTGCCAACTCCAGTAGCTCCTTCCTGTGCTCACCTGGAACCAGCTCCTACTGGATTTTAGGGTGTTTACACTGTAGCTAGGCACAGATATGCCCTGTTCTCTGGATTATCTTCAGAAACCTCCTCCCTGGATCTATGGTCAACTTTCAAAATCCTCAGTCATTGTTGGGTTCTACTTATGGATTGTAGCACCAGTGGTAAATTGTTTCATAAGTCTCCCCCTCTTACTGGCATTTCTGTTGTTTGTTTTTCAGTGCCCATTCCACAGTGGAATAATGTTTCATATTTTTCATGAGCATTTTATTATTTTACTATTTTTTTTCCGTTTTCTTTAGAGTGCCTTTCTCATCTGCTTGGAATGCAGCCCCTTCAGCTATTGGGCAGATTAGAAATAATATCATCATAGGATCAGATTCAACAAGCCACTGATAACTTTCCCCCCCCTTCTTCTCCTATGATTATCAATGTGGTACTTTTCTCTAGAGGAATCAGCAATAACTTTGATTCTGTTGATGAATACCAACAGCATAGCAAAGAGACAGAGAGAAAAAATGATTGTACTGTAAACAAATACGTCCCGGATGTGCTAGCATTAAATGTGGAGGAGACGTCATTTAATTACTGCAATTGGGATCTAAGCAGACAAAACAGCAAAGATGAGGATAACATATTGCCTCGGGTGAAAAGGATGGGGTCGTAAATAGCACTTCCATCTTCTTTGCAGATTTAGGGCATGTTTAACCTCATTGATTATATTTTTTGAAATAAACATATTTAAATCAGTGAGCGAGCTAATTTTGCACAGCAACCATCGGTTAGAGGGATAGTGATATCGACTTTTGTCAGTATTTAAGGTGCTAAACTAACGACATTTAAATAACCACTTTAGCAATATCTAAGAGTTTTGGACACTTGGAGGAATTTTTTTCTTCAGGGAATTTTTTTTTTTTTGCTTTCAAGTCACATAGCAAATTGTTTTTGGAAGTCTTTTAATTTCAGAAGCATGCATCTACCATAGAAAGCTGTTCTTTGAAAACAAGCTTTCAGAGCAGTGCATGATTACAGTATGGCTGTAGTGGATTCCTTAGATCAGGGGTGAAATCCAGAAGGTTCTGACAGGTTCTGGAGAACCGGTAGCAGAAATTTTGAGTAGTTCAGAGAACCGGTAGCAGAAATTTTGAGTAGTTCGGAGAACTGGCAAATGCCACCTCTGACTGGCCCCAGAGTGGGGTGAGAATGCAGATTTTGCAATATCCTTCCCCTGGAGAGTGGGATGGGAATGGAGATTTTGTAATATCCTTCCCCTGGAGTGGAGTGGGAATGGAGATTTTGCAGTATCCTTCCCCTGGAAAGGAATGGAAATGGAGATTTTGTAGTATCATTCCCCTGGAGTAGGGTGAGAATGGAGATTTTGCAGCATCCTTCCCTTGCCATGCCCACCAAGCCACGCCCACCAAGCCACACCCACAGAACCGGCAGTAAAAAAAAAAGAATTTCACCACTGTCTTAGATCCTAGCCACTGTATCCTTTGCAAATACGATAGATCAGGTAGTAGAAATACTGTAGCTCACCTTTCTATAATGACTAAAATATCCCGAGAAACAACACAGTCAGGACTTTGTATATTATTTTGAACTGGTGTTTAATAATCTACTATTTGATTAGAGAATGGAAATGTTTTTTTCCCATTAAGAATTGTTTATTTAATACTTTAGCAGGATTTTCTACTAACTCTTGACTGCAAGACCCTAGAAACAGATTTCTGAAATATTTTCCAGGTTATTGTGAATTTTCATAAGGCTTAGAGTAGGGGTGTCAAACTCAATTTCATTGAGGGCTCCATCAGGGTTGTGTTTAACTTCGGGGGGGGGGGGAAGGTTGGGCATGGCCAGCTTGACATCACTATGGTGCACCTATGGTGGCCTGAGCACTCTGCCAGCAAAAAAGGGCTTCCAAACTCCATTTTCGACTGCCATGGCCTCCTGCAATCCTCTGCCATGAAAATGGAGCTCCGTTTTCACTGGCAGAGGTTTGCAGGAGGCTGTGGCAACCCAAAATGGAGCTTGGGAGCCCATTTTCACTGGCAGAAGCACCGCGGGCCGGTCCTTCGCCGTTTCCACGGTGGCCCCGTGGGTTAGATCTAAGTACCCCATGGCCCAGATCCAGGCCCTGGCCCTTGAGTTTGACACCCCTGGCTTAGAGCTACTGTCTTAAGAGTTATTGCTGTATAGAAAGTGGTTGGACAGGCCTTTCCTCGAGACCTGCTCATAGATTACAGCTACGGCATCCGTTACAGTATTACAGCTCCCATAATTTCCAACCACTTTTAAACTCTGCACTTGCAACTCTACAGGTTAAAAATAAAATATACTAGATGTTATTTATGGCTGAGATATAAATATAAATGCTGAAATTAAAAAAATAAAATAGTCTTATGGCCTGAGAGGAGTTCTATTTCTCACGCTGAGTTTCTGGAAAGATGAGTCAGACACTGGCCTGATTCTACTTCTTAGCCTCAAATACCATAAAGCTTGAAGTCTAGGAGCCATAGATAGCTGTTCCTCCCCCAAAAAGTATTCCTTTCTTTTAAAGAGAGTTAGCGGTCATCTCCATACTGCAGGATGGTGATTCTGTAAATGCAGTATTCCAGGAGGGCATTTTGCCTAAGATTCCACTGCCATTCAGTTTCATTGGGCCAAGCACAATGCTAGAATTACATGAGTTGGAAAAGTTTAGTCTGCTACTTATGTTTCCCTTGGACTCTCGTTCTTCAATTTCCCAGGTCTGCTGAGTTGCGTTCTTTTTGATCTCCCATGTTTTCCCTGGTTCCTATAGATTAAGAAATGTGGAGGTGGAATCCATTTCACTACAAACCAAACTCTGGAAAGAATTCAGTACATTTTAACTTAGAATTTATCCTTTTATCAGAAACGTTCGTCTGTGGCATACAATTAGCCAAGTGGATATAGAGAAGTCCAAAAATATTAAATGCTTTAAAAAACACTGCCATAAAAACAGTTTTAATATTTCCTTCCCGTCTGTTTTAGATTCAATATTGTAAAATAAAGCTGAGAGTAAAATGGATAACAACAGGCGTTTTATTTCTAAGTAAACGTGATTAGGACTGGGCAATAAAACTGCAATTCAGATAGCATTTCTTTGGATGTTAGTTTCACAAAAGATTGGCAAATGGGGGACCAACATTAACCCAGAAACTAGAATACAATTAAGCCTGCAATTAGAAAACTAGCATTAAAAATTGTTCTGTGTGCATGTGTTTATATAGCACAGCTTTTTCATGCTCTGAAACTGTGAAGTAAAAAAAAAATGTATAATTTCGGTTATCCATTCCAGTCACCTATTTAATGCAGGACTTCAGATTGAAATATCTTCATCATCTATCTACACTTCCCTTTTATTTGAAATTAGGATTTTAAAGTGGTGTCCTGCCTCCTGGTGTTGCCATATGAAAGCTTTCTAATCAGGGGCCCAACAAGCCATAGGTGCTGGGTTTAATATTCTATTGTATTGTATTTCTGATTGACATATTGTAACATATTGTCATCTCAGTTTCTAGTTTTGCTATCCCTTGCTTTGTTCTTGTGTTTTTCCAAGTTTTCTTTTTTCCCAGAATTTCAGGGACATTAAACAGACTCAGTCCTCACTGACCATTTTGGGGAAGGTTCCTTCTATTTACTCTACAGCTAGTAGTTTTTGTTATTTTTGCTGAATAATCTTTATTGATACAGGCAGTGCCACTAGAATTCAAAGCCAGATAAGGAATTTCTAAATAATAGCCGTTTTTTTCAAATGGCCCTAACTGGATTGTAGACAGGTTTACTAAAAACAAAAACACACCAAATGCAAAACGTGTTATGAACCTTATAGTCCTCCGGGATTGGGCGGCCTATAAATCGATTTAATAAATAAATAAACAAGCCCCGTTTAACAGATGAGTTAATTTCTGAATGCTAAATGGGGGCTGTAAGGAGAATAAAATCTTATCCCCACTGGATTAGTTGTCCTGCTCCTAGTTTGGAGCTGACCCACCACTAGGATTTTACTCTCCTTTATTCAAAATCGCTTCGCCGTTCCCTGGCGGAGTAGGGATGGGATCAGCGCCCACCCCTTTTCCGGAAAGCCATCTTCATCTCTCTACCCGAAATAAAACTCCCTTAAACCCAGCGGGGCTTCCCTCTTGGTCAATATTGTCCTTGATCCCGAAGCAAGCCCGTCCTTTCGCAGGGTTGCTCGGGAGAGACTTACTCAGAGGAGTAAAGGCAACGTAAAAAGTAAAAAGCGATGTAAAGCGATTGCCAGCTAAAGGGTGAGAAAGAGATACAGCTCCGCAATACGGCTCGGGCGGGCGTGCCTCCCGAAAGAGCAAGGGGAGAGCGAGTCGCTTCCTTTCCTAACTAGATCTTAGGATCCCCTTTCTCGATCTGTCAATCAGGGCACAGGGAAAAGCCCCGCGCGAGCTCCAGGGGTGCCTTCGCCGCCCCTCCTCCACCCAGCCCAGCCAGCTACAGCGCTGCCGCTGCTGCTGCTGCTCCTGCAGCTTTAAGGGACTGCAGCCATCCGCCTGGCAGACGCCGCCGAGCCTCACAAAAGAACAGGATGTTGTTGATTTGTAACCAAACCACAGAGAGGAAATGAGTGTCAATTTCCTCTAAACATCCCAACCGTCTGCCTCCTTCGCTTCCGCCTCTGCCACCTCCGCAGCCCTGGAGCATCTGGGCCTGCGCAGGGTTCAATCCAGGGAATTTCGCTGAGCCGGTGGCTTTCTTGCGCCCTTGGCTGATCCGCGCTCGCTTCTCCCTTCGCTGTTTGAATCCCAAGTCGAGAGCCGTGTCCCCCTCCTTTTTTTCATGGGTGTTTGCTGGGCTTGGGGATGCGGACCGCTTTACATTTTGTAAGCAAACGGATAGCACCTTTACCGGCTACTGTAAAATAGCACCTTTTATTTTTTTTAAAAGCATAAATTCATAATATTTGATAGTTGGAAAAGCTGTTTCCAGACTCTCGATTTCTAACTACTGTAGGTTAAGACGACCGTCCTGCGGCCCCTTTTAAAGATCCGTCACAACGGGGGATGGAGGCAGAGGGCGGATGGGAGAGTCGTTTGCTATGAGTTTCTCTCTGCAGAGAAGGAAGGAATCCATTAGCTTTAATCCTTTTTTTTTTGGTAGTTGAGATCTCACAGAATAACAGAGTTGGTCCTGCAGGAAATCCCTGAAACCCAGCGAATCTTTCCAATAATTCAATTAGAGAACCCACTTAAGTACCACTTTCTAACTAGTGTGTCAGTGCTGATATATCAAGAGATGATGTCCCTCTTTATTTTTAAAGCAGCAGCCCTGATTAATCTACAAACACAAAAATGAAAGATCCGCTTTTTTCACTCACAATGTGCACTCCTCTTGATTCCATATATCTAAACAGATAATAACAGGGACACGGTGGCTCAGTGGTTAAGACTCTGAACTTGTCGATCAGAAAGGTGGGCAGTTTGGTGGTCCAAATCCCTAGCGCTGCGTAATGGAGTGAGCTCCCTTTACTTGTCCCAGCTTCTTCCAACCTAGCAGTTCAAAAGCACATAAAAATGCAAATAGGAAAAATAGGAACCACCTTTAGTGGGAAGGTAACAGTGTTCCATGGGCCTTTGGCATTTAGTCATGCCAGCCACATGGCCATGGAAATGTCTTTAGACAGCGCCGGCTCTTCGGCTTTGAAATGGAGATGAGCACCGCCCCCTAGAGTCAAGAACGACTAGCACATATGTGCGAGGCAAACTTTTACCTTTACCTTTAAACAGATAATGGGTTTGGGTTCATCATATAATGAGAAAATACCAGTATTTGAGGGATCTTTGGTGCTCTCTCAGCTTGGTTGTTTTCTTATAGATGTTTCATTACCTAAACTAGGTAACATACTGTATTTTTCGAAGTATAAGATGCACCTTTCCCCCCCCAAAAGAGGGTGAAAATCTGGGTGCATCTTATACAATGAATACAGCATTTTTAGCCTCCTGAAACCACGCCCCTTCACAAAATGGATGGTTTTGGAGGCCTGCAAAGTGCTTCTGGGGGCTGGGGGTGGCAAAAATGAGCAAAAAATGGGCCAGTTTTTGCTCGTTTCCCCCCACCCCCTATCCCAAGCCTCCTAAAGCATATGCATGCTCTTTTTTTTGGCAAAAAACAGGCCTGTTTTTGCAAAAAATGCCATTCTTTGCTCATTCCCCCCCACTTTGCAAGGGTCTCAAACTCTCTGCATGCTCCTTTTTTCACACACACAAAAAGAATGCAGAGGGTTTGGGAGGTCTGCAGAGTGCAAAAACTTTATTTTTTAATTTACCTCTTCAAAATCTTGGTGCGTCTTATATTCTGAAATATACGGTAATCAGTGCTGAACATCAGTGCTAGTATATTTGAGTAATTATTGAATAATTTGAGATTAACATATTACTCTAATTAAAATTAACAGATTAACAGAAACAAGCCTAATACTGCAATATCTCCACCGATTTTGTGTGGAAAATGAAAATAAGTTCTGTTTATGCTATTAAGAAGAAGCCTGTAGAACAGATTGGGAATATGTCGTATTGGCTGATTTATTTCTGACAGAAACATAGAAAATAGCTTCGGGTGCCTGTTGATAAATGGGGAAGGAAAATCTGCTATATAAAGTCAGGGAAACAAGATAACTGCCAAGACAAGGGGAGGGGGAAATCCAAAAAATAAAATATTTAAAGGAACTGGCTATTTAATCTATTATTGGACTCTATCTTGGCCATAGGATTTAATACCGATGGATTCTTGTAGAAGCATTTGCAATGATTGGTGCCGAACGCAACTGACTGATTTTGTTACTTTTTGGAATATGAGTGATTTATATATATATTATGATCATTATGAATAAAAAAGATGGCAAATACCAAATATGATCTTACTGTCCTGCAGATGTACAACAGATGTTCTTGTTATGTAGTTCAAATAAATTAAGCCAGAGAGGAATCAAGGCTGTTATGAAAAGCCCTTTGAATTCACTTGCCCATATAGCCTGGCTACATACAAGCCTGGCTGATGGCAATAGCACTTGGGACCTATAGTACTTTACAACCCTGAGTGGTTAACAAAGTCAGCATATTGCCCCCAACAATTTGGATCCGCATTTTACCGACCTCGGAGAGATAGAAGGCTGAGTCAATCTTGAGCTGGTCAGGATCAAACTGCTGGCAGTTGGCATAATTAGTTTTTTTTAAAATAACATTGTCTTCCATAAAAGCATGTTTAGATTGCTGTCCAGTCCCATGCATATTTACTCAAAATCAAGGCATACACAATTACATATATTTTGCTAGAAATAAGTCCCACTGAATGCAGTAGGACTTATGAATTTATAGGGTTGCCTATAAATTCTTTTATGCCTATAAATATATTCTGGAATTATAGCTGTGGGGTAGATATAATGTCCTTGACTCTGGATTACTTCAGGGATATGTCTCTATAGTTTTCCTGGCAACAGTATAGGAGTACTTTGCCATTGATTTCTTCCAGGTTGTCCCCCCCCCCCCCATCCCAGCCTACTCTCCAATTCTGGCATTTCCTGATGCTACTCTATCCAAGTAATTACCAAGCCTGGCCCTGCCTATATTTTGGAGATAATTCCTACATTTGAAGAAGGGATTGCAGGTTTGACTTCTCAGCCTAACAGAGATGCTAGCTAAACCATATGCAGGAAATTGAATTGCAACATAGGATTAAAGGGTAATAATCTGTTAATTGGTTATGGATGGATGTATCCCTGTAGGTTGCCTCCTTTCTCGGAATAACTGATATGCAACTCCAAGATAACTTCCACACTTATCTTGATTTATTCAGCCACTGAGATTGGCATTTTTAAACACATGCACAACCAAATGAAGTAACAAAATGCTATTTTGGGAGTCCCAGAGGAAGCTTAATTTGTCAGAGTTATCTCCCCCCCACTTGAAGATGTTTTCTAGTTCTTTCAGTTGCAGATAACATGTAATTCGTTAAAATTATAGGGTCTGGATGTGATTTTTAGGACATTTTCAACCCTTCCCCTTGAAAGGAAAACGTCTGTTATTGAAAGTATTTTTTTTCTGTATCTCTATATTTTGATCCAAAACTTATACGACAGTGATGGCTAATCTTTTTCTAAAGGCCAAAACTGTGTGCGCGCATGCTATCAAGCCATGCACGTACCCACCCATCCACCTGCGCATGCATGAGCAACTCCCCCACTATGTATGTGCTAGCGACCCTGAGCAGGGGGTGGGATTTTCACCCTCCCGAGGCTTCGGAGGCTTTCCTGAAGCCTGGGGAAGGCAATAATGGCCTCCCCACGGCCCTCCGGAGGCTGTTTTCGCCCTCCCTGGGCTTCAGTAAAGTTCCAAAGCCTGGGGAGGGTGAAAAACAGGCCCAATGGGCCTAGTGGAAGTTCATTTCAGAACTTCTGGTTCGGCTGTTGGGCCTGTTTTTCACCCTCCCCAGGCTCCCGGAGGCTTTCCTGAAGCCTGGGGAGGGAAAAAATGGCCCAACAGGTAAACCAGAAGTTCATTCCTGAACTTCTGGTTGGGCCATTGAGCTGTTTTTCACGCTTCCCAGGCTCCGGCGGCGTTCCTGAAGCCTGGGGAGAGTGAAAATCGCCTCCCCCAGTCCTCCATAAGGCTGAAAATAAGCTCGCCAGAGCGTGCATGTGCACTGGAGCTGAGGGCTACCAAGGGCTGCCGTACTGGCAAATTTGGCTCCGTGTGCCACTTGTGGCATGCATGCCATAGGTTCGTCGTCACGGTTATAGGAGATTGCAGTGTTTCATATTGCAAATCCAAGCAGATGCATATAAGTCATAAAATATGCTTAGGAAGTTAAGGTAGCAATTCTATTCCTTCTGATTCTGGGAGTCAATTCCTATAGACCACAGGTGTTAAACTCGCTGCGTCACACTGTCACATGACATATTGTGACCTTTCTTGCTGTCACAGAACTGGGGTGGGCGTGGCCTGCACGTGACACATCCAGTCCGTGGGCTGCCAGTTTGACACCCCTGCTGTTGACCCAATAGGATTTACTTTTGTGAAGATATAGCTCCATAATGCAAACTGGAAAACTAATTTATTTCTACTCCAGTTTCTTTCCTCACGGAGGGAGCATGGTTTTATATGCAATAAAAGTAGGGATTGTATAATATTCCAGATGTTGCTGAACTACAATGCCTATAATCCCACTGAGCATGGCAAATAGTGAGATATGCTAGTGGGACTATAGATCATACCACAGGAGGATTCTTCTTCTGATATTCAAAGGATTCCTAGGAAAGATCTTGTGAACCATCAAGTATTACTGCTTTAGACACCTCAAACGTAACATGGGCAAACTGTTTTAGATGTTGTTCTCACGAAAAGCTTATCAGGATATAAACTCAGACTTTTACAGTACATATTTGGGTTAACGTGATTTACTGATTGCTATTCAAAAAAGTTACCTACACATTGAAATTAGACACGGGGGATTAAACTGAGCTTGAGTTCTTCAATGTCATCTCTCTATTTTTTTTAGTGTTTTTTTAGTGTAATAATACAGGTTTTCCTGTTTTAGGACCACAATTGTAACCTGTACAGTTTGACTAAGTGAAACTGCGACTGTGCTTATGATTTTACTTTACAGACCTGGCAAAGATTGGAAATACAAAGATAGGTTGCAACGTTACTTTTTCATCACCATCTAACTATGAATGGTTAATAAACAAGGCCGTAGCTAACTGGAGACTACCTGAGCCTAAAAGTCCAACATGGTATAAAAAGGAAGCATGTTTAGCATGCCAGCCTTTGTTTCTGAGGTGATACACTTGTATACATTATTCAAGTCACAGCAATAAGCTTTCTCTAAATAAGGGTTTAAGGTATTTAATTTCAGAATGCCAGGCTACGATGGAGAGACAGTAAAATGTTTGCACTATACATTGCTTTTTTCTAACACAAAAAGGAATGCAGAGTCACAGATTATTCTAACAAACCAATAGCTGATTTTCTGGAATTGCATGGAGCAATCTTTGCTCACAGTAACCAATATCAGGATGATGGAAATGGTAGTCCAATTGTTTTGCGGTTGTAAATGGCTCATATGGATTTGTTACTAGAGCCCCCTTTCCACTTTTCCTTCTTGCATACAGATGATCCTGAGTTTTCTGGAAGGAATATATGCATTCAAAAATAATTCATATGTATTTCAGACCTCTTTGCTACTAATAATCCATACTAGTCTGAAAAAAGATGAAAAAGTTTACTTAAAAAGCTGTTTTTTTGAAAATCCAAGGGTGCAGCAACAACAGAATTATCTCTATCCATGTTCTAAAAATTCCATCAGCAAAGCTGGAATTGCTTTGGTAGACTCCATGCAAATCTTGTTTTCCTTTGTACCTGGTTATTTCTTTCCAGATGCATATATGTGCTCCCAGCTGATGGAAATGGGAACCCTAACTGGCCTGGGTTTTAGTCTTGGGGGGGGGGGTATTGTAGGTCTCAATTCATATTTCCATTTTTGCACATCCTCCGTTCACATTAATATTAAAATACCTTAAGAAGTGGGAGTTGCATGTAATGATTACGGAGCAAGGCTCATTGATTCCAGTCATGGCACAAAATAGGTAGGATTAAAGGAGGCACATTGTAGAGCTTGGAATTTCTCTTTTCTCCCAATGTGTATGTGTCTGTGTAGGTGCAATTTACACATTTGGTAACATTTTATTAACTTATCTGTTAAGTGACTATGGAGATTCTCAGTCATCCAGGTCATGGTTGTCTCAAAGGTGCTTCTTCAAAAGGCAATTGGACTTTGTTTTTAGAAAAAGAAAGTCCAGCCACCTTTTGAAGAAGCACCCGTGGGTTATCTATTAAGTGTAATGTATTATTAATCATATGCTTGGTAACAATAAATCATAATAAGCTACGACAAATGAACATAGATGCTTTTCTCTAGCTCAGTGTTTCTCAACCTTGGCCATTTTAAGATACATATGTGGACTTTAACTCAAAGAATTCCCCAGCCAGCATGCTGGCCAAGGAATTCTGGGAGTTGAAGTCCACACATCTTAAAAGTGTCCAAGGTTAAGAAACACTGAGCTAGAGAAAAGCATCTATGTTCACTTGTTTTTAACCTGTAAATCTAAGCAGAGAAAGAACTAGATGGGAAACATCAGAAAATACTAGAGCAAAAGGCTAGAAGCTACGAAGTGCAGTAAACAACCATGGAAGAAGATCATAGAAACTCCCTTGTCCAAACTTGTTAAAAAAAATGATATGGACATGTGCATGAAATCTCCAGGAATTGAGTTCAACTTGAAAGATTTCCTTTTTAAGGGCCTGCTTTACATTTGTCACATTTTTCGTTTCTTGCTTGCCTCAAAATAGGAATAAAGAGGACTTCCAGAGCTGCAAATAGGGGGTTGGGCCCATTCCTGGCCAGCTAGATAAGAGGAGGGTGAATTATTTCCACGAGTTCTTCCTGAGTTCCAAGATTCACATCACCAGAAGGCTGTTTGAGATGCATGAATCCCAAGTGACAGTTTTTGCACTTGAGCGTTCCTGTCCTGTTTGTTGGACAAGGGCCCTCCTTGTGGGAATGAAGTATCGAGTGAGAGAAAAGTGGTTCTCCAGGTTCCATTTTGTCTCTTCCTCCCTCTCTATTTCTTAGTCACATCTTTCCTTGTATTTAAGCTACCGAATAACAGCATCTCCCAGGTCTTGCCTTCAGCAGCGATGAGCATATTCACATCAGATCCTGCTCTTGCCTCACTAGGAAAGGGGGGGAACCTGCATTTTATCACAGCTGTTTCTAGCAGCTGTGCTTTAGACAGGAGGTGTTAATTGATAATTTATGTCTTTCCTGTCACAAAGTGTTACTTTGAGGTATTGGCAGCTTCTGCTAACACCCGGTCCTTGGATAAAAGCAATAAAATTAAAGGGTGAGGGGGTTGTGTCCAATTGCCCCCTTTAAAGAAAAATACACACATTTGTTCCATTTTGGAGGGGGGGGAAATAGGAACTTCATTTTATAAAAATATATCTTCATTTGTTCCTTTGAGGCTAATCTAGAAAAAAGAAGGACTAGAGGTGACATGATAGCAGTATTGCAGCATTTGCTGTCACAAAGAAGAAGGGGTCAACTTATTTTCCAAAGCAACAGAAAGCAAGACAAGAAACAATGGTTGGAAACTCTGGAATTAAGGAGAAATTTTCTAACAGTGGGAACAATTAACCAGTGGAGCAGCTTGACTTCAGAAATTGAAGGTGCTTCATCACTGGCGGTTTTTAAGATAAGACTGGACAACCACCTGTCTAAAATGGTATAAGGTCTGCTTGAACAGGAGTTTGGATTAGAAGACATCCAAGGTCCCTTCCAGTTTTATTCTGATTGATTTTCCTTATGAGCATCAGATGTTTGTCTGCATCTACATACATAAAAGCCAGAGGCGGCTTTCAAAATCCGGTGCTACCAGTTCGCTTGTGCTCGTGCGTTCAGGTGGGTGGGCGGAGCTTCTTGCCGCCGCCACTACCGGTTCGGCTGATCAGAGCAATCCACCTCTGATACAGGCCCACACTTTGGTTTGTGTTCAGTTTGAAAGCAGGAGTGAGAAGCTTACTTGTATATCCTGAGACCTGAAATGGCAATTGGGGCAGCTAGTGAGTAGAAAAGATGCTATTTTGGTTCTTATGTGGCACATTGCATCATGCAATGAAGTCAAGCATCTGTAGCAGAAAAGTCTATGCAGGAAAAGTAATTCAATATGATTGCTTCACAGAGGCGTACACTCTGGGCCCATTAGGAAAATAAAAGGAGACAAGGTAAGCGGAAATTAAACAGGCTAAAGGAAAGAATGGGGAGAGGAAAGCAAATTCAGGTAGGATTACTGGAAATGATTTTTTACAATCAAATGTTATTGCTTTTTTCCAGACTGTAGAGGTAAAGCCGCATATCTAAATCTCTCATACCAGAAATTCATTTATCTAGGAAATGAACATATCAAAGCAAAAAGGATCAACCTCCCCTTTCTACTTGGCCTGCCACTTTGTCTGTGTGTTATGATTCAAGAGCCCGTATGCGTGCGGACTGGAGACCATTCTTTCCTGATTTAATAATTTACTATACTCATTAAATTATATCATTTAATTCTGCTGGCCATAGAAATTCAGATCCAGGCATATGTGAGAATGAATATCTTGGTGTAGGTAGTCCTTGACCTATGACCACAAATGATTCCAGACTTTTAAGTTGCTGTGAGAAATTTGTTAAGTGAGGGTTTGGATGTGAGGGCGATCTGGCTGCGACATCTGTCACCCCATTGATCACCAGGGTTGATTCGGCTGATCTGGCTGGCTAGGCGGGTGTCCCCTTCCTCCCTCACCGCTCCATGTGCGTCCCTCCCGAAGCTGCACGCTCGGTGGAAGAGGACGACCATCCCAGATAGAAGGAGTGTACCGATCTTCAGTCAAGGGTATACAATAGCTGCGCTCCCCTGCTAGAACCTCCAAACAAGCTCAAGGTTAAGTGAGGTTTTCCCCATTTTACAACTTTTCTTGCCACATTTGTTAAATGAAACACTGCAGTTGTTAAATTCGTAACACCGCTGTAAAATGAATCTGGCTTCCCCATTGACTTTGCTTGTCAGAAGGTCTCAAAAGGTGACCCTGGGACACTTCAACTGTCATAAATATGAACCAGTTGTCAAGCATCCAAATCTAAATCATGTGAACATGAGGAGGCTAAAACAGTTGTAAGGGTGAAAAATGGCCATAGGTCACTTTTTCCAGTGCGATTGTAACTTTGAATGCTCACTAACTGAACTGTTGTAAATTTAGGACCATCTCTATCTCTTTCTTTGTTGGAAAAGACTATCTGGCTTATTGAACTCTAAAACTTGTAGGCGTCCGTCCTTCCAAGGCGTCTGTACCTGGGAGCAGCCTGAATGAATGTGGTAGAATTTATTTCTGAGCAACTGTGCAGAGTGTTGTCATGTCAATTAATTTGCCTGACTTCTGGTGTGATATTTAGGGTAACTGATACAGAAAGGCAGCTGTCTAAATGTAAACAAAGCCACACAACCGCAAGTAGGCTCTTTACTTTCCTTTTGTCTTGAGTAAACTGGTTTAGTTTATAAAGAAAATAATGGGGTTGAAGAAGGATTTATTTAGCAACAGTGCTTCAGGACATCCTATCTCAACTACTGTGATTCATAGCCTTCTTATCCACTGTTTCCTCTTCATATGAGTCATGGTATTTCAAAACTCGTATTTCAAAACCATTTCCCCATTTCACCTATGTTAGGTGTTTTAGTTTCAAAGGAGAGATTCCTGAAAAATACACGTTTGGCTACTGGGACACATTTGAGCATTTACACTGGATCTATACCCCACTAACATATAGGAGGGGAAAATACAGGGTCCCCCCCTCATCCCTGCTGGGTGGGAAATAAGAAGCTGGCATTTCCTCTTTTAAACTATTCAAAAGCTGGTTTTAAATAGGATTAACATCTTAACAGATGCTTCATGGTGTGCTCTCTGCAGGGAGGATGAAAGAGCAAAGAAGGTCTTCTGACTGTTTGCTGTTCCTTTATGTAGCAATTTTACAGGGGTGGGGTGGGGAGAGGGCTGGCCCCCTTTGCCTTTTATTTTAAAAATAATGAAACAGGACCACAAATTAACTTAAAATTGAAACTTAAAATTGAAAGTGTAGATTCCACTGGACTTTTTTGGGGTTTTTTCTTCTAGTGTAATCAAGAGATGCTATCAATGGAAGTCTGGATCACACACACACACACACACACACACACACACACACACATACACACACGGCTGCATACAGTGCAAATCACTCTGTCCCTGGAAACTGGAAAAGAGATTCTCATGCTCAGCCATGCATGTTTAGCACCGTTCTTCAAATTACAACTTTTAGATATTTTTGGTATATGCGTGGTAGTTATCCAGTGCTCCTTTGGCCTCAATTACATCCTTAACTAGAAGCCGTGATCCAAATATATGTGGTGTGATATGCATTTATACTAAGCAAAAAAGCAATAAATAAAAACATAATTTAAAAAAAACATGTTTTTAAAGATACTCTTAGACCAACTGTCCTGAATTCAGTTTTCAAAGAATGGTGGTGAAGATGCTGGCCTAGAAACCAGGAGACCGTGAGTTCTAGCCCCATTTTAGGCATGAAAGTTGGCTGGTTGACTGGGTCAATCTCTCTTTCTCTCAGCCCAACCCACCACACTGGGTTGCTGTTGTGCAAAAAAAAAAAAAAAAAAAAGAGGAGGAGGAAGGAATATTATATATAGTCATCACATTGAGAATTATAAACTAATAAAAGTGGGATAAAATTAAATACATTCCATTCCTCCTCTATGGTTCTAGAGAAGTATATTGTAGTGTAATTGAATGGATGGAGTCAGAATGGCTGCATCCAAAGTCCCTTGACCCAGGAGTGAAATTCAGCAGGTTTTGACAGGTTCTAGAGAACCGGTAGCAGAATTTCTGAGCAGATCAGAGAACCGGCAAATACCATCTCTGACTGGCCCCAGAATGGAGAGGGAATGGAGATTTTGCAGCATCCCCGTCATGCTCACCAAACCATGCCCACAGAACCGGTTGTAAAAAAAAATTGAATTTCACCACTGCCTTGACCCACCAAACATATTCATTACTGAATTAGCATTCCTGCAGAGTTAGCAACATCCCCAAATCTGGATAGAGTGCAGTACTGCAGGCCACTTCAGCTGACTGCTATCTGCAGTTCAGCGGTTCAAATCTCACCGGCTCAGGGTTGACTCAGCCTTCCATCCTTCCGAGGTGGATAAAATGAGGATCCAGATTGTGGGGGCGATATGCTGACTCTGTAAACCACTTAGAGAGGGCTGAAAGCCCTATGAAGCGGTATATAAGCCTAACTACTATTGCTATTGCTATTGTTTTAATCTTCATTCCTGATTATTAGGATATGCTGGTTGAGGGCTAATGGGAAACAACTGAAAGGACGCAAGTTGGCGAGGCCAGCTCTAGACATTTAGGTGACCTAAGAAAAGTCATATTCTGGTACCCTCATAGTTTGGTTCATCTTTTGATTTTTTTTTTAGTAATTTCAAAAAGGCACTCTCTTGTTTCTTAATTACCATATGTTTAACGCTCAAGTTGACAAATTGGCTCAAGGAGTGTACTGTTACTTCTTTTCACTATTTTACTGTGTTTTTCAGAAGGCTTCCATTTTGGTGCCCCCACCCCCCCAAGTCATGGCACTCCTAGGTGCCAACTCAGTCTTCGCCTAAAGCTGGCCCTGTGGGGAAGCGAATACTTTTGGCAGGTTCTTTTGCTCTGTGTTTGTCTGGATACATGGAAGGAGTATGGAATAGAAGATGCAATTAGCAAATTGTGCTTTAGAATCAAAACTTCTGCATATTTGATTTGTTTCTGTTTTCTGATAATATAATGATGGGCACTTGGCATTGGTTTAGTTTGTGGCAAAATATGCCTAAAGTAACATGCGTTGTCCTTAATGTTAGTAGGGAATGAAGCATATAATATAAATATGACTAAGGCTGCAAGTCATTTTAATTAATATGCGAATGAAATAAAAACGACTGTGATTTGGAGAGAAAAGGTAAATAGTAAATAGAGCATTAATTAACTGAAATGAAAGAAAATGTATCTGGAAGAGAGGAGATAAAGGAAAGATGTTAGATATCTAAATGAAGGACTCATCCTGTGAATCATTGCTGATAAATATGTACAGGGAAGTGAAGGGATAGCCTTAATTATAAACAAAAGGGCTAAAAGGTTTGTGAGAAACTGTATGTGTCATTGTTACAAAAATAGCTGGTCATCTTTGTACATTATGCTCCCATGAATAGGAAGAGCCAGAGATGAATTTTGGGAAGAAATTGTGTAACATTTTGAATGAATGTGCTCCAGATGTAAAAGAGTATTTTGGTAAGTGATGTATCCTGTTTCCCTGAAAATAAGACCTCCTCAGATAATAATCGTGTCTTATTTTCAGGGTAGATAAATAGGTGGGAACAAAATGAGATACCACATAAAAAAGGGTTTAGGCTATTTGGGGAACCCAAACTGAGAATGACACAACTTTTCGGTGAGGTCTCACTCGCCATCTTCATGCTGGTATTTTCAGCTGAAAGCCTGAAGATGGCAAGTGAGACCTTGCTGAAACGTTGCCAAGACAATCTCAATCTTACACGGGAAAAGACCCAAATACAACAAGACCAGCATACCTACACCCGTGAAAATCTACGAAAACATGTTTGTGTGTGTGTATGTGTGTATGTGTGTATGTGTATTGAAATCCCAATAAGGGTATGGCTAGCTGATGTGAGCTAAATAGCTTGAAATAGATCTATACTAGTCTCCCTTTATTTATTTATCAGCACAAATGCAACACACACACACACACACACACACACACACACACATATGGCAAAAGAATGAATATAAATCTTAAAATTATAATTAATTTGTTTGCTAATGATGACATATTGACATAATTGGTGAAATATACAGTGATCATGAAAAATTTTGAACCTGGTACAAAATATTTTTTATTTATTTTATTAATCTCATTTCAATAATGTGAATCTTGCAAGAAATAGACATTAAAGAAGTCAAAGAAACGAGAGTGGACATTGGGCTGCAAAAAGTTACTTTAAATGAAAAAGTCCCAACAGAATAAAATAAAAGGGAAAAAAATATAAATGATGAATGTAACACGGTAAAAAGTACTACATTATACAGTGCTTCAGAAATTTGTGGATTTATTGTATGACAATGAAAAGGATGAAAAAGGATGAAAAAGGATGATGAAGTGAAAAAAGCTGTGGATGAAGAAAAATATAAGTACATTATTGCTGAAAAGCATGAGGCGAAGAGAAAGATGTATGTGTATAGAGAAAAAAAGAAGTTGGAAATATGGGCAAAAAAAGTTAAAAAATGCCCAATAGTAAAAGAGGCAGATAAATTTCAGAGCATTTTTGATGGAAACAAACAAACAAAAATACTTTGGAAGTTGAGGAAGTAGGGGAAGAGGCCCAAGCAAGAAGCCTCTACTGCAGGGCTGTCACAGGCCAGATGCGACACGTGCTGCCCACACCATGCTCGGCAAGGATGTGCAGGCAGGGGAGGCAGAGCCTCACCACTGTCATCATGAAAAGAAAAAAATGTAAAAGGAAAAAGGCTGAGCTAGTTGCTGCCAGAATCACAGTGGATGACTCTGCTTAGTGCTTAACTGTTTAAAAAAGCCTCTAAAAAAGTGCCCTCTACAGGAGGAGGCAGGAGAACGAGGTGCCTCATCTAGTCTGAGAAGAAAAAGAATGACTTTTTCGCAAAGGAGAAAAACAAATGCTGTCGCTTTAAATCGGAACTGAGCATGCCTGGCTGTGGAATTCTGGGAGTTGAAGTCCACCAGTCTAAAAAAATTTGAAACCCCTGTGTCAGTGCCTCACCAGCCATAAACCTCCCCGCACGTCACTGATGCTCGGTTTAGCAATGGAAAAAAGTCATGATATGTTATGTGACAACGTCATGATGATGCGAGTTTGATACTCCTGCTCTACTGGAAGAAATTGAACTAAAAAGGAAATTGATGAAATTATTAGGGTTGAAATTGAAGTGAGGGAATGACAGAAAGAGAATTCTAGAGATCTTTATGAGAATAGTAGTGGTATGTTGAAATGTGGAATTGAAAGCAACACTATAATTATTATAGTGACAAAAATGCAATGAGAATATTGAAAAAATGGTGAGACTATAACATTGTAAATTTTAAATTTTAAAATTTAAAAGATTGTAAAACATGAATATGGAGACTGTGAAACATATTTGTTCATTGCTTATGCCTTAATTTGACAAATTGGTTAATATGCATGTGAAGATTTATTTAAGAATTATATGGTATGGTTAGCAAATTATTTGGTAGCAAGAAGGAATTGTTGCGGAAAATTAGAATTCAACCGATGTATTGGAGTGGAATGTTCTGATATTTTTTTAAATGGAGTTTAGCAATAGGTATTATCCCAAATGACTATTCTGTGTTATTTTACCATTGTAGCGCCTAATGGTAGTACTTTAAGAGCCAGCTGAATAATCCTGAGTGATATTACCTGTAAGAGGAATGTTGTTTACAGGAACTCAGTATAAAATGTGACTCTTCTTATCTGAGCAGTTGGATGTAAATGAAAACATCTGCGAAGGGCATATGATTCCATCCTGAAATGATTCAGAAAGTTAGTGGGCTGGTTAATTAATAATTAATGGACCTCATGACCTGAAGCCAACTATCACAGATGGTAGGTCTGAATAAGGAGTTTGGTCAGTATGGAAGACAACACTCCAAGCAACAGACAAGAATGACTTTGACTCAGTTGGAATAGCTGAAAAGCTAAATCAAAGCATGGCACCCTCGCATGGAAAACAAATAGTCTGGAAGAAATATTGCTGGAGATGTACCTTTACTCCTTTCCCTTATTTGGACAGTTCGCATCTGAATCTCAAGAGACTTTCAATTTTATACTCTGGCTTCCTCTGCTTTCTTGAACTCATGATGCTACCGCCTGCCTGGGAGTCTACCAAGGCAACAGCTTTTCACTTGGAACCCAGTCTTGGTCCCCAGAGAAAGCAGAAAGGACCTGGGAAACTTCACTGTGAAGAAGTGGATTAGGAGGCAGTTGGAAGGGGGAAACAGCACTGCTCCTTTAGCTGTTTATTTAATCTGACACAGACGTCAAGCAATCAGTTCATTTTATGGCCTGTTTGATGACTGCCAAACTTGGGGCAGTGCCTTTTAAGGGAAAGGCTAGATTATATGGCCTGGTTTGACTAAGGGCACCTTGAATGGAAGCCATAGCTCAAAAGGTCAAGAGAGCAGCTTTGTGTGCCATGAGCTCTTCTCTGCCAAAGCACTTTCCAGACCCTGACCTAAGACAACTCCATGTTCTGTTGCCTTTGGGGTGGGATTAGCCTTGATCTCTCTCGGTGTTTGCTGCCCATCTAGCCATCACTAGATCCTACCCTCACGGATAATTTTCATCCTGTCTCCAACTTCCCTTTTCTGGTTGTTGAGGTTGTTGAGAAAGTAATTGTGCTGCAACTCCAGAGGATCCTGGATGAAATGGGTTTATCTGGACCTCTTTCAGGCAGGATCTGTAAATGTCACTGGTTATACTTTTCGATGATCTTTGGCAGGAGCAGCACAGGGGTAGTGTATCCATCCTTCTCTCCATGGCTTTCAATACCATCAACCATGGAATGGCTCCAAGGATTGGGAACAGAGGGGGCACTATGTTAACCTGCTTCACGTCTTTCCTCTGAGGGTGTTTTCAGTAGGGGTTGATCAGGAGGGTGAGGTGTGACCCTCAGTCCCTGCTTTGTTTGGTTCCACAGGGATCAGGGCTCTTGCTGCTCCTTTTGAACAGTTATATGAAACTGCTGGATCAGATCATCAGTCACCATGGATAATATCAGTGGTGGCTTACGACCGGTACGCCCCTGTCACGGGCGTACTGGTGCCTGCCGGGAGCACCAGGTACCATTCCAGTATGGTGCTCCGGAGGGCCCACCCGCCTGCCTGCGCTCCTTACTGGTATTTGAAGTTTTTGGGGCATCCATGCAGGCACACGGAGCGCATGGCGCCTGTGTGATGCTCTCCCGAGCAGCTGGAGCATCACGTAGATGTTGCAGAGCATCGTGGATAGTAAGTACGCATGTGTGTGCTCTGTGTGTGTGTGCGCGCGTTGTGTACGTTCATGTGGTGACCGCCCGGACCCGTTCCACCATACCGGTTGCACTGGGATCCGGAACCCACCACTGGATAATGCGCTAATGATACCAAGTTTTCAGTTCTGTTTATGGAAAGATAAGTGATTCTGGGACCACCCTTTCTTGATGCCTGGACGCTGATGATTCTGGATTCGGGTTTCCTTGTCCTTGACGAATGTTGATTATGGATGGAGATGCACTCCCTAGACAGACAGGATACGCAACCTGGGACGTCTTCTGGACTTTTGACACCTGCTCAAAGAACAGGTGGCAGTGGTGGTCAGGAGAGCCTTTGTGCAACTGCAAGTTGTGTACTGGTTACATCCATTCCTGGACTAACCTCCCTTCTTCACAGTCATTCATGTCCTAGCCACCTCCTTTTTGGACTGTTGTAATGCACTGTACATGGGGTTGCCCTTGAAGAGTCCAGAAGCTTCAGTTGGTCAAAAATACAATGGGTCCACATAGTTCTGTGTAAATTGAGATTAGTGCACGTACCATCTCTTTTGCCAAACCTGCATTGGTTACTGATTTGGTTCTGGTGAAATTCAAGGTGCTGGTTATCATCTTTAAAATCCTACATGCCCCAGGTTACTTGAAGGACCATATCTCCCCAGTTGCATTTATCTGGCCCACCACAGCAGGAATGCAAGGTGTGTTACAGGTTCCATCTATAGTATTAGGAAAGTGCATCTAATGAGCCCAAGGAAGCAGGCTTTCTCTGTGGAATACCATTGGCCTGGACATACTGTAAGATTGGTCCTCACCATGACACTTTTCTGGAAGGCTCTGAATACGTGGTTCTGTCAGCAGGCCTAGGCATCCAAGTAGAGACAGAGCCAACCAAATGGCTGGTGTGATTGCGTGACTGCTACCTGAAATGTTAATACTATAAGGTGCCCAGAGTTACTCTGTATGTACAGGTAGCCCTCGATTTATGACCACAATCAAACCCAAAATTTCTGTCACTGTGAGACATTTGTGAGTTTTGCCCCATTTTACAACCTTTCTTGCCACAGTTGTTAAGTGAATCACTGTTGTTGATAAGTTAGTAATCCGGTTGTTAAGGGAATCTGGCTTCCTCATTGACTTTGCTTGTCAGAAGATCGTAAAAGTGGATCGCGTGACCCCAGGGCACATCAACAGTCGTAAGTATGAACCACTTGCCAGGCATCTGAATTATGATCATATGATCACAGGGATGCTGCAAAGGTTGTAACTACGAAACATGGTCATAGGTCACATTTTTTCAGTGCCATTGTAACTTTGAATGGTCACTAAATGAATTGTTGCAAGTTGAAGACTACCTATACTTATTTAAACCAGATCAGACTACTTACGACATTGTTCATTAAATGAACTGTTGTAAGTCAAGGACTACCTGTATTGGACAGCCAGATAACAGCAACAAAATTCTCCCATCTCCCCGGCATACTACAGCCAAATTATACAGCTGTAATAAAATAAAAGCTTGGGGTAACCAGAGTACATTTTACATGGAAAGAGCATGAACTCAATAAGATCTTCCAGTGTGCAAAACAAATTTTTTGAAGTCTAATTACTTTTTTCAGACTGCCCTCCCTCACCCTAGACATCAGTTAACACCAGGTTTGACTAGGAAAAAGAAAATCCTGTCTGTTAACAAGGATTTAATTAGTTGGCTGCATTTCTTGTGTTTAGACACCCACCCACACACACTGGTTTGAAAGGTTACGCATGTGCTAAACCAAGTAGTGCGTCACTTTCTTAAGTATGTCAGTAATTGACATTCATGTCAGTAAAACAATTTAGTCTTTGGTACTTACCCTGTAAACTGTTACAATCTGTGTTAGATTTCCAAAAGAAGAAAATGCATCCAAAGTTTATATGATGAGAGAATTTCCTATCCTCTGGGAATTGCATAGGACAAGGAGAGGATATATACAATACAATACAATAGCAGAGTTGGAAGGGATCTGGAGGTCTTCTAGTCCAACCCCCTGCCTAGGCAGGAAACCCTATACCGTTTCAGACAAATGGCTGTCCAACATCTTCTTAAAGACTTGCAGTGTTCCAGATAGGCAGGCATTGTTAAACATTTGATTACACTAAGCTTGAAATGAAGAAATCACTGGAGGACTTTTGGAATAAGGAGAAAATGCTGGGGTTCTTGATAATAAACAACTCAAATGGTAGCCTCAGTTTATTCCTTTAAAAAGTGTTTACAAATCATCTCTAGGACATTTTTGGGTTTGAAATTAGTTACACTGACATGTAAATTGGGTATTATATAGCAGATGTGGTCCTTTTAGCCTTCTATTGTTTGGGTTTCAGCCTCAGTTAATAGCAGGGTTATTTGCAGACGTGGCACGACAAAACCGTGCTCGACTAAAGCGCGCCCGATTAAACCGCGTCTCTGACGTCATCAACAGGGCGACAAAAGCGAGCGCGGAGAAAGAAGGGCGCTTTAAATAGCGCTTTGAAAGCAAGCCGATTCAACTTAAGGTAAGGGTTAGGTTTAGGGTTAGCTTTAGGGTTAGGTTTAGGGTTAGGTTAAGGGTTAGGGTTAGGTTTAGGGTTAGGTTAAGGGTTAGGATTAGGTTTAGGGTTAGGTTAAGGGTTAGGATTAGGTTTAGGGTTAGGTTAAGGGTTAGGTTTAGGGTTAGGTTTAGGATTAGGTTTAGGGGGGTTAGGTTTAGGTTTAGGGGTTAATTTTAGGTTTAGCGTTTACAGCGTGCTTCTGTCTCTGCGCTGTTGTCGCCCTGTGATGACGTCAGCTACGCGGTTTCGTCGAGCGCGCTTTAGTCGCGCTTTAGTTGTGGTGGAACCATTTGCAGATTAGTTGGGGTTTTTTTTGGTTACATATTACATGGAAGAATATGTATATTCATTAGCACAGCAAAAAGATTGCAAACATGGAGGTATTTGAGTTTTCTTAAGTTGCTACAAAAATATACATTAAGTACATAGATTCTTTCTCTTGATTTGTCGGGAGATGTGAAATGATCATAAGACACCGGCTGCTAACCATGATGGAGAAAAAACGATGACACTTGTTACATTGAGAACCTGGTCTCTCATGTTTATGTTCTCCAAGGCCAGACATAAGTATCAAAGTCACAAGGTTGGCATTTTGGCATCACAACACGAGTTTTGTCACTTGCCGCCTCTCCTCTCCCTCCCTCAATCCCATGGATGTCTGTGCAAATGAGGATGTTGTGACATATTGATTGCCAAATATATTTAAGCCAATTTGGCACTTCAGCCTAAGATGCTTGTCTCCCATGCTGTTTCCATGCATTTCTGGAGCCAATATCTGATATTTCAGTGAGGATTGCAAAGGGTTGCCAAACAGGCTGGGTCGAGGCTCATTTTGAGCTATGGAAAGTTTGACAAGTCATTGTAAGTCCTTTGAGGCAGTCCAGACAAGAAGCACAACTGTGAGTACCAACTCTATGATTACTGTAAGGCTACATTAAGGGAATTGGAAGACTGAAAGTATTTCTCCCCTGCCCTCCTTTCACTCTCTGGTAAATAAAGGTGGGTTCCTTTTGAAATGCTTCCCATACCTCCTCTCTCCATCTGTGGACTGAGAAATCTTTTTGAGGCCAGTTGTCTAATCTGTAGCTCTTTCTCCTGTCTCCCAAGGCCATTCCCACACACCATTACATCTGCTTTTTGATCTTCTGATTCATACAGAGAAGGCAATCCTTCCTGGCTGACTCTTCTGTAACTCAAGTCTACCTGTGCCTGTGATTTCTTTTAGGGAAGTCCTTTCTTTGATTGATCCTGTGCCTTTCTTATGCTTTCCCAGATTTGCAGACATGGAAGGCATAACAACATTCCCTTTCCATTATTATGCTTTTTAATACTAATGCAGGCCCTGCTTCCAAAGCAGCAAGAACTGATAATTCAGCTTCACAAAAACAGATTAATTAAGTTTCTACATTGCAAGTTAAATATATATTTTTTTATAAAAATGGAGGGGAGAGAAGCTTTGTAATGTTGTGGCCAGGGGACAGGAAAGCAAGAAAAGCATGCTACAACTTGCCCGAAAGGGAAATATAAAAATTCAATGAGCCTGAGCTTCCAATTTGAAGATTGTTTAGCAATAGCAGTAGCAGTAGACTTATATACCGCTTCATAGGCCTTTCAGGCCTCTCTAAGCGGTTTACAGAGAGTCAGCATATTGCCCCCAACAATCTGGGTCCTCATTTTACCCACCTCGGAAGGATGGAAGGCTGAGTCAACCCTGAGCCGGTGAGATTTGAACCGCTGACCTGCTGATCTAGCAGTAGCCTGCAGTGCTGCATTTAACCACTGCGCCACCTTGGCTCTTTTAGTGTCTTGACAGAGCATCATTGGTTTGATTGCAGGATCATAAAAACATGCAATAGCAGCCTGGTAACCCAGGATGAAGTGGCAGCCTGGGGTAGCAACTGTTTTCTGGAAGGGAGGGGTCATGCTGGGAATTATAGCCAATCAGAGCTGGGGATGCTATGAAAGGCTCAAGATAGCTTTGGTTGGAAAACAAGAATTGAACTAAAGCCGGAGAACATGGGCGTGGGGTGCATTTGCAATGGGCTGGGAGTAAGTGTAGGATGATGTCATCTGTTCCTACGCTCAGGAAGTGGTGAGTAGCCCATGTTGGCAACGGGCCAGGCAAAAAGTGCACAAATGCCCCTAGGCTTGAGCCTCTTGGTGGCACTGAAAAAATACAAGGGAAGAGAATAGGGATAAACACAAATAGTGTCCTTCTTCCTCTCTTTGTAGAAAGGCCAATAGTCTCTAAGAAGTCTCCTCTGTTCATGGAGACCTTCCATGCAGTTTGCAATCCATCTGGAAATAAAAGGCTAAAGAAAGTTATAGGTGTGGCACAGTGGTGGGATTCAATTTTTTTTTACTACAGGTTCTGTGGGAATGGCTAGGTGGGCGTGGCAGGGGAAGGATACTGTAAAATCCCCATTCCCTCCCGATCAGCTGGGATTCAGGAGGCAGAGAATAGATGGGGACGGGGCCAGTCAGAGGTGGTATTTACTGGTTCTCCAAACTACTCAAAATCTCTGCTACCTGTTGTCCAGAACTGGTCAGAACATGCTGAATATCACCTCTGGTGTGCAGTGAAATAGTGTTTTAGAGCTCTGGAGAACATGGTGAGAACCAACTCAGTGAGTTCATGTTCAGATAAACTGGGGCTTTGCACATGTAGCACATCTGGATTGCCAAAATGTGGACGACCACTAGAGTCTAACTCTTTGCAGTGAAGGTCTGAATTTTTGCAGTTCAGATCTGGTAGCCCAAGTATTTTGTGATTAACCTTACCTACCTTGACAATCTTAAGGAAATCAATGGTCAAATATGCTCAGTTGCTTCAACAAGTTGAGGTCTCTTACAGTAATAAGAGAATCAGTGTTTCTGACCTTTGTGAATGTAGAGGCTCACAGCCTTTAAATAGAGGTTTCCTTCTTCTGGATGGGAAACAATAATAAGTTGGTTTCTTTCAAACATCGTTGGTGACATCTGACCCTTGAAGTAGCTCTCTGACATATTTTCCTCAAGGTTTTGTACACAGACCTACAGGAGTGCTATTCCAAGCTGACAGATATATGTTTTCACTCACAGCTCTTTGCTTGGGACCGTCAGAGGTTTGTGCCACTTGTAATATGACCTAATGTCCTTTGCCAATATGGAAGCCTTTTGGACACTAACTCACTCAGGGCTGGGCCCACAGCTGAGACCCTCCAAAGCATTTGTACCTGGCTATCAGAGGGGAGAAAGGCGAATTCTTGGGGTATGAAATGAAACAGCTGCACAAATTGCAAAGGAGGGAAATCAAGAATCTAAGTAGGCTGTAAATTCCAAAGATTAGCTCGCTTAATGTTCCTGTCCATCAATGTATTCTGCTTTGGTTGAACTGTGTCCTTAACAGTTCGTGAGGTGGAGTGGCTTTAAATAAACGAAACCTTGTCAAATGTCCAAGCCTGAGATGAGCTGTTTTCTCTCACTAGGACATTTTTCTCATTAGGAAAAGAAATATCCTAAAGAAAAATCTTAATTCATAGTGGCAGCTACCTGTGCAAAGCACGAGTAGTTGTTGGTAGGCTGGCTGGATCAGTGTCGTGACAAATAGCAATGGGAACGAAATCTCTTTCTCTGTGTTTGTGCTACATGCTTAATCGATTAATTCCGTCTTCTGAGTTTGCACAAGGCACTGGATTTGGCTAGCTTGTGATTCAGTGTGTCATGCAAACAGCCATTTTCTCTCTCTCCATAACGCCATACACAGTCAAGGGCAGGTCCTTTCCAATCACTTCCCCTTCAAAGTGGGATGGGTAATTATCAACATAATCTTGATGACTGACCTTTCAAATGTGGTAAAACTCAAATTCCCCAATTCCTTTTCATGATAGCTAGGAGATAAAATGCAATGTTATATATTGCTATCTGATCCCTTTAAAGTGGGGTGGGGGAGGGGGGATGATGGGAGAGAGAGAGAGAGAGAGAGATGCATGCTCTTGGCACTGTAAATCAGTGGTGTCAAACTGGATTTCTTCGAGGGCCAGATCAGCATTGCAGTTCTCCGCAGGTCAGTGGGGTGATGGTGGCAGAGATGGAACAGACAGTCCTGTAGCACCTTGCTAGCCTAAACAGGCACGGGGGAGGGGAGTGTGCGTGCGCAGCCCTCCTGTGTCCTGTTTTAGCTGGAGGGTGCTGCAGGAGGCCGTCCAGGCTGAAAGCAGGGTGCAGGTCGATGCATGAGGCCCTCCCGCACCCCATTTTGGCTGCAAAGGTACCACAGGCCAGTCCTTTGCTATTTCCAGATTTAAGTGGCCCCTGGGCCAAATACAGCCTGCGGGCCTTGATTTCATTACCTCGGCTATAATGGAATTTGATAGCTTCTAGAAGGGTTGGCACCTAATTATTCCAAATTCAGTAGTGTAATACTTAAACTATTTAGGGATCTTGCAAATTTCAGGGAGCTGTATCTAAGATGTCATTTTGTTATATGGGCACTCCATCTACAAGAGTTAGAAAAAACTTTGGGGAGGGTGTTCATATGAACAGCACTGGTTGGGAATTTCTTGGACCATATCTGTTCTCCCACTATTGCAGATAATTCCAAAACAGAGCTTAAAAATAAACAAGAGGGTTTTTGTACATGAATGTTTCTCTCCCATCCAACATCTTATTGATATTTCATTTGCAATTTTAATTTGACTATGTTGGGTATAACCCCCATTAATCTCCATTTTTCATTTAAAAATCTTGCAAGCTCAGTGGCCTAGTTCATGCTTACAAATCAGTGGTGGGATTCAAATAATTTAACAACTGGTTCTCTGCCCTAATGACCGTCTGGGTAGGTGGGGCTTGGTGGTCATGTGGGCGTGGCCAACTCAAGGGCACTCAGGTCGATGGACAGCCTTAGCTGTTACAATGTGATAAGGGTTAACCGGAGAGGCAGTTTCTGTAAGCAGGTCAATAAGATTAGGCTAGAAGCAGCACTAGAATGTTTCCTTCCTGCCTTCCTTACAGGATTAGCCCTGTAAAGTGGAAAAAAACAAAAGGAGATTTCTTCCAACAATTGGTTCCCTGAACTACTTAGAAAGTTACCAACCAGTTCTCCCGAATAGGTGCGAACTGGCTGAATCCCACCACTGTTACAAATGATCCTAAATTCAGTCTCTCTGGGATATCTATGTTGAGATGGGAAAGATATCTGTCTGAAATCCTGGAGACCTACTCCTACAGTCACATCCTGCTAACCACAACATAAAGGTGCTTGTCCTGATTACACCATGGCATATCATTTTCACCCACATTTGTTCTTAGCTCTTCCAGTTGTGAAACTGTGTTTTCCTGTTTTCCTGACACAAGTCTTGCTGTAAAATCGCTCTGATGAAGCCGCCAGGGACTAGGACATTCTTGGGCTCCCAAAGATTATTTTTAGCTGTTGAGTAAGGGTCCAGTCCCTACTATTATTGCAATTATTCTTAGTACTACTCCTGCTAATCTTTTTCTCTCTCCCTGAACATCTACAAACAAACTGTTTTTCAAATCTGTTTGAATCTGTTTGACAGGACCTTGTGACTTTTCCTTTAAAGTAGCAACCTTTTCCCTCACCTCCAAGCCACACAGAGTTGTTCAGAGTTGAATGGCATACAAGTTATATTATTATTATTTTATATTTATAAGAAATACCTTTAAAATGCAGTGAGGGTTATGGGAGGAGAAAGGTGCCTGCATTTTAAATTTCCAGGAAAGCATTAATTAAATGGTGGGGAAAAGCATGTCTTCTCAAAAGTACCATTTATACCACTGATTTACTACTTTAATAACAGCTGCATTGCATAATAACAGCATGGGAAGGTGAGTGTTACTTGTCCCCATAGGACAAGCAACATCATAGTCCCCCATCGTTATTGAGCTACTTCTAAAATAGATTTCACACTCAAATTGGACATAAGCTTTAATTTATGAGTTGTGGGGGGGGGAAGCAGGAGGGAATGCTTAAATATCCCACTAACTGACTTTGTTTTAGAATATGTTATAAAGGTGTAAAGTCATGGGAGATTTATTGAGATTGCGAATGTATGCCAGTAGGTGGTTGTGTCTTTAAATACAAATGATTTTAGATAAAAACACGTTTAAGTAACTGTAATCAAATGAGAATTGTGGTACAGTGATAGTAAAATACATAAATTTTAAAATGTACAACTCAATTTGAATGAAGTATATGTAATGATCGTGGAAGAAGCGCACGAAATGTATCTGTAACCAATCGACACGCTTTCTACAAGATGTAACGAAAGATGATTCTTTTTTTGTGTGTTTTCGTTTAATTAAAACAATACAATTTTTCAAAAAAATGAAATAGATTTCACACTTTTTCTTACTGTGGCTTCCATTGGTCAAACTAGAGCATACTTGGACAGATGATGAAACTCTGTCAAAACTCCTCCCCGCACTTCCCTGGCCCATACAACCTAGCAATTACAGGTAGTCCTTGACTTATGACCACAATTGAGCCCAAAATTTCTGTTGCTAAGTGAGACATTTGTTAAATGAATTTTGATGACCTTTCTTGCCAAAGTTGTTTAGTGAATCATTGCAGCTGTTAAGTTAGTCACATGGCTGTTAAGTGAATCTGGCCTCCCCATTGACTTTCCCAGCCAGAAGGTCGCAAAAGATGTCTACGTGACCTTAGGACACTGTAACCATCATAAATATGAACCAGTTGCCAAGCACCTGAATTTTGATGGCTTGACCATGGGCATGGCTGCAGTGGTTATTAAGTGTGAAAAACAGTCATAGGTCACTTTTCCCCAAGTGCTGTTGTAATTTTGAACGGTCACAAAATGAATTGCTTAAGTTGAGGACAACCTGTAGTGTATGATTTTCCTACGGACGGTGTCACTGTGTGGAAGGGAAGCACAGCAAAGCCAAGGAACACACCCAATTGCTTTCCTTGACTTGTCCCCTTTTAAACTCTCTAAGGGCAGCACCAGCCTTCCGCCTTAGGGCCATGTTTGAGCACTGTGGCAGTGCAATTTACGCTTTTCATTTGACTCAAGGATTAGTGGAAGGCACATTAACATGGCTGTGAAGAAAGAGCTTCCTTCCTGTATGGCTTCAGCCAAAGAATAGTGAATGACCTCTGGCAGTTTAGTGGCTGATAGACTTTGATGAGACAAAGCAGATTGAAAAGGCGGAAGGATTAGAACTCTTATCGATGTGAGGAGTGTAGCGGCTATGATTACACAGAATATTTGCCTTTTTTGAAATGGGGGACTGCATTTTAACCAAGCAGATTTTGTTAAATTGAACTGTACGAGCTTGGATATAGTACAATGCAATGCAAAGCTTAGAAGCATTTCCAAAAATAGACATCTGTTGTCAATCAGGCTAGGTTTTTAAATCTGTCTTCAATTGTGTGGGGTCATTAGTGGCTCACTGACTAAGTGAGCACCTAATTTGCATTTCTTCTTTCACAGATGAGGTATTTAGATTTTGGAACTTTTGGACTGGTTTCTATTGCTAAAAATAAAGTAAAATGGAATCTCCATGCCACAGGGTTTCAATGAAATGATTAGGGCTATAGGCTAGGATTATACTTCCATACTGCCAGACATCCATGATGCCATGCAATATGCCAATTGTTGTCCAATACTTTGGGCAACTTTCTCAGACTAAGTCTATTTTATGGGATTGTGATAAAAATAAAAGGAGGAAGCTAGAAGGAGTCTGCATGTCACCTTGAGATCCTTGGGGCAGAGGTGGGATAGAAATAAAATGGATCTAAAGTGCCCTGTGTCTCTAAGCTACCATATTCAGGTCAGTCTTAATTGTATTTGAAGCTTTATGATATATATTTTTTTGTAATGAAGAACCAGGAACCAGATCTATTGATCCATGGAGTAGATGCAGATAATGTTAAGCTTTAGCCATACTAGGCAGCTAATCAGATCCCTGTTTCTTTCCAAATCCTGTTGGCTCCTGAAGGAAAGCTAATGATAGATGTCTGAAGGTCTGTGCTATATACTCCCTGTTGACGAGGAATCTCTCTTTTCCAAGAGTGTATTACATTGATGTGTCTATATGTGGGCATATGTAGAAAGCCTTTTTCATATGATTTTACATCACATTTACAGGTTTACCGGTTTAGGCAACTATTCCTCAGTTGCAAGGACAATATACCAAAAAACAAAAATGTGCGTGGTGAATGGGAGCTACAGTAGGTGTTTTTTGTGTTTACATGTAAGGAACTAAAATTATATTACTATACAATAATCTACTGATATTTTTATATGAAGAATTATTTTTTGGCCATCTGTACTGTACAGTTTTATCATTCTTTCTCTTGTCAGGCATTAAAATTGGGTTACCCTTTCAATAGAACCTACCTACCTACCTACCTACCTACCTACCTACCTACCTACCTACCTACCTACCTTCCTTCCTTCCTTCCTTCCTTCCTTCCTTCCTTCCTTCCTACCTTCCTACCTTCCTTCCTTCCTTCCTTCCTTCCTTCCTTCCTTCCTTCCTTCCTACTTACCTACCTAACTATCTACCTACCTTCCTTCCTACCTTCCTGCCTTCCTTCCTTCCTTACTCCTTCCCTCCCTCTTTTGTTTTGTCCAACTTCAAAGAAGCTTCTTAAATAAAGCCTTATTTTGTTCCAAGTTTAGCAGCCAGACACATTCAGAGTCATAACAGCTGGGATTAGGATGGGATAGGATGGGAAAGTAACTAAACCACAATCCACTGATCACAGGAACTATTTAACTGATCCTTTGATATCATAATACTAGGGGACAAAGCAGTGTGACATGGGACACTTCCTCTCCCCAATGGGAGCTATGATATAAGACACCTGAAACAACAAGTACACAAAAGATTCATAGTGTCGGTCCTGGAATGTCTTATTTGGGTTGAAGTTGCTTGTCCCGGAACTGCGTTAAAGACCAGCATATGTATGCAAGATATTCTTTTCTAAACAAAAAAGAATCAACACAACTCTAATTGCTATACTCGCATCACAGAGGAATGTTGAAGTCAAGGGTAGGCTGGATTTTTGGCTCACACAAACAAAGGACATTTTATCCTTCCAAAATCTCAGAGAAATAGAATGAAAATAGACCAAGTTAGTAGATAAAAGTTTGACTTCTTGCATCTAATTTCGTGCAGGCTTCCCAGACAGCTGTACCAAAGCATGATTCACTAGTCTTTGGAGAGAAAAACAGCCATTCATTCAATGACCATTTGAAGTTACAACAAGGTTGAACGAACGGTAGTCACAACTGGTCCTCAACATTGCAGCCATTGCAGTGATCACATGATCAAAATTCGGGTGCTTGGAAGTCTGCCTGCATTTTTTTATTGAGAATTTAAAAAAAAGCTTTTACAAATATTTACCTCCCCTCCCCCCCTCCCCCCAACTTTCCCCTCCTCCGACTTCCCAGAACAAATACAGGGTATAAATCTTTAACAAAGATGTTCTAAAATAAACTTTAAAAAAGTTAGTATCATCTTTCATTTGAACTTTAACTCCTCTTTTGTTAGGCTAACTCTAAACAGATTATACCGTTCCTCGCTTATTCAGTCATAAACTATCTGGAATTTCTCAGTCCCATATTTATTTTGAATATAATCAATCCATCTTCTCCACTCCAGTTTATATTTCTCATTTGAGTGGTCCTTAAGATATGCTGATATTTTAGCCATCTCTGCTAAGTTTGTTACTTTTAATGTCCATTCTTGAATAGTAGGCAAATCTTCCTTCATTCAGTATTGCGCCACCAACAGTCTTGCTGCCGTTATTAAGTACAAAATCAAGTTAGTCTCTATAACAATACAATCAGTAGTTATACCTAACAGGAATAACTGCAGGGTAAACTTTATCCTCTTTTTAAGAACATCTTGCATAATCCACCATATTTTTATCCAAAACGCGTTAACCTTTTTACAAGTCCACCATATATGGTAGCATCAACACAATCACATCTCCAGCATTCTGCCCACATTTTTTTTAAGGGCATGGCACATCTTAGCTAGGGATCACCGAAGTGACAGTCTGCCTCTGTGAAAGGAATTTTTTCGGGCGGTGTTATCTTACCCGCGGGATGCCTGAGTGCCAGTAGGCAATCGGGGGAGGCTCCTTTCCTGTTCCTACGGGGCTTATTCGCTCATGGGAATCAAGCCGCTGAGCTGTCGACCTCAGTGGAGCGCAGGCTCAGCGCCTTACCATGTGAGTCACCATGGCCTCCTGCCCGCATTCATGCCCATAGATAAACTTCATCTCCCATCCACCTTGCCCCATCTCTTCCTTTTTGACTGTCCTGCACTTCTCTGCCTACCCCTACCACCCCCAACTCACCTTTGCTTCCTTCTTCCTCTCACTGCTGCAATGCATGCCTGGTCAAGTCATCTGCCAGCCCTGCATGAGTCCTCTCTGACATCTTGGGGAGACTTCTTGGGGCCGGGGAGGGTGAAAACACAATGCGTGGAAGGTTCAGGAAGCCAAAACACACGGGTATTTGGTCTATAAAACGCACTTAAATTTTCACCCACTTTTAGGGGGAGGGGCAGTGCGTCTTATATTCTGAAAAATATGGTAGTGCTTTCCTCAAAGACAAACTGATGAGGTTGCTCACCATAATCAAACAACTCCCCAGGTTACTATCTAACCTCTCCCTCATTTACCTTTGTCTGTTTCTTTGCAGGTGGATATACAGAGAAGTGGGCTGCGGTTTTTATTTTGCCGTCATGCTCAGAATTGTTATTTAGCTTTGAAGCAAGCTTTTAATTCTTTCTGCTAAAGTAACAATGTTCGTCCACCCATTCCATCCATCCATCCATCCATCCATCCATCCATCCATCCATCCATCCATCCATCCATCTACACAGGCATCAGTCAATCAATCAGTCTTGTGTGGTAGGGATAATGTCTGTCGGTGCATTGGTACTAATGGGCATCTCAATGTGAATCCCAGAGTTTGATGTATTTACTGATGACCTCATTATGTGGTCCTAAACACCAACCTAGCCTCTTAGTTAGGAAGCAAGCAAAAGATAATAATTTAATCAGTCCAGTGCTTCAGAACATATATGGTAGAGTAAAGTCTTTTCAACTCACTTACTTTTTAACCCTCTGGATTTCTTTCCTAGGAACTAGAGTGCCTTCAGGAAGTACAAGAGGATCGAGATGAGATGTTATAGTGGTGCTTTTTCTGTTGACATGCTTTTCTGACGAACACGTGTCATTTCCAGATTCTAAGAAAGCAGCTTCCCAGGAAGACACCTGAAACAACAACTGCCTTCACTTCACTCTATATCTTTGGCGAAAGCCACAAATCCACTCCTCTCCTTTTATATCCCTCTCATTTATCAAGTCGGTTTTGTGTTTTGCTTTGTTTTCATTCCTCTACGCCAGAACAAATCTCAGCCAGAGGCAGGTGCCAGGAAGTGCTGTAATCAGAGGAATGTGTTTCTATCTTTAGTTCTTTTAACTGCAAGGAGAATTGCTGTGTTATTTTATTTAAATAAACACAACCTTTTATTGGAAATGTGAATTAGCTTCTGTATAAAGGGGTGTGCCCTAGAGACTTGTTGCTGAGCAGTGTTCTTACTGTAGAATAGTTGCCCCAATCTGGAATCTTCTAGAAATGATTTCAACTTTTCAGCCAGAAAGGTGGCAATTGAAGAGTTTTCATGCTAATGCTTTTGGAGGTGCCTGATTGGAGATCCCATAGGGAAGAATACTCTTCAGTTCTTATTCATACTCCATCACCTCTAAGTATCTCAGGTACAAGATCACTTCATAGCTCTTGGCATTAATTACACAGCAATACCTGCCGTTCTTTAAGTTCTAGTTAGTAAGATCTTGTGCATCCCTTCAAGGACGGGAGGTTATGAGAAAAATCTCATTGCATCCTGTTGGCCAGGAATTTGGGATGGAGTCTACCAAGGCCTTTTGATTATGGTGGAGAAAGTAAAGGTTCTTTCTTTCTTTCTTTCTTTCTTTCTTTCTTTCTTTCTTTCTTTCTTTCTTTCTTTCTTTTAAAAAAAAGGAGGAAGCAGGTCAAGATGGGAAGTCTCAATAACATTCCAGAAGGAAACAAAAGTGGCAAAGTGTTTCTATACAGTTGCATGAAAAACTTTAAAGACAGCTCTCCATGAAGATACCAAGAGATTAACTTGATTCAAAGGAGACTTGAACAAAAATGTTATCTTCGCAACTGAAAAAAAAATAAAAGGCAGAACCAAAGAAGGTAGATTATTTTGAGTTGGAATGTTTTAAAAAGATTAATTGCTGAATAACCTGGTAATTTCCTAATGGATGCCCTGTGTAGGTTTTCAAGTCAGTTTTTGATTCCTGGCAATTCTGTGGAGTAGTCCTTGTAGTTTTCTTGGTAAAACTTTTAGAAGTGGTTTGCCATGGCCTTCTTCCTTGTGCACCCAGCTGGGACCAGTCTCACAGCCTGGTGCCCTAACCTGTACACCAAATTACAATGAATGTTAGACCTGCCATTTTCTTCTTCTTTCAACATCAGGACCCTAAGCAGAAATCTAGGTTTTTCTTAGCATAAAAAGGTATTTATAGTAGGATATTAGTCTGTTAATTTCTGCATATCCCGTATAAGCTTTGGAGCCCTTACTCTGGAAATGTCACTTAATATAGTAACACTCTATATGGGAATATAGCATCATTTCTAGCACCACACCAGGGAGATTGCCTTCATTGTTGCTGGCAACATCTTCAACTTTGCGGTGTTAGAGATACATACTAATTTTTCAGAGAGCCTCATAGAGTTTCTGTGCCTTTCACATCTGAACTTTGAAGAGACACTAAGCCAGGGGTGAAATTCAGCAGGTTCTGGAAAATCGGTAGCGGAAATTTTGAGTAGTTCGGAGAACCGACAAATACCACCTCTGGATGACCCCAGAGTGGGGGTGGGAATAGAGATTTTGAAATTCCCTCCCCACTCCTGGGAGATTGGAGATTTTGCAGTATCCTTCCCCTGCCATGCCCACCAAGCCACGCCCACAAAACCGGTAGTAAATTTTTTTTCACCAATAGTATTAAGCTATTGATTAAATAAATGTAACTAAGTTATAATTAAGAGTCATTCTCTTCCTTATTCTATCTTATGTTTAAACTACTTAATACAGAGAGAAGGTTGTACTTGTGCATTCACTGGACATCAGTTCCACTGGGTGGGGGGGAGAATGACTTCAGGGATTCCATGTGTTGGCACATTGAAGATAAACGCAATAGGAATGGGGTTCAACTTGGATGCCAGCCAGATACCTTCTAACCAAGATATTGAGAATATTATTCAATCCTGCCAGCATTCTGCATTTTCATTGGTTGCCAGGAAACAATATAATGTGAAGTGCTCAGTCATTCCAGATGTTGCTGGGAAAGCTTTCCTGTCATTATTATCCAATTTCCCACCTCATTCTTGCATCCTTTTCAAAAACATTCCACTGTCACTTCCTCTTCATGACTATTTTATCTCTTACTTCTGTTGCACCTTTTTATTGAGCTTGGAAACACAGGACAGGAGTTAAAATGCAAGAGGAAGGATCCCTACTGTGAGATGTTTTCAAGCTAAATTAGTCTGACAATAGTCCTCTGACAGCAGTAGCTGGATGACAGGTCGAGAGGATTGGGAAAGACTGCAAAAGGACCCAATACAAAAGGGGCCTTGCAACCATTTAAAAGGTGATTTTAGATTTGGAAGAAGAATTCATATATATTTTGTATCAACAAAGTAAACCATGTCAATTTGGTATAAGTCACAAAATAATTAAGAGTCACAATGACAATTTTATTCCTGGAATAGGAGTCCTTAATACTGCTAGATTGGATGGCAATATAAAATGAGGACAGGGCTGCCTGTCTGCCAACAGATAACATCAGCACAAAGACAGATTGGTAAGGAGCAGACTTCTTTTGATAGCTTTGCTCTAAGCTGCCAGCACTCTGAAGGGTCATCAGAGATGGATGGGAAGGCAATGAAATTCCTTCAAGACATGTAGGACATGTCACTTCTGGTATAAGGGGCAATAGGACACTAAACTAATTGCTGGGGATCATTAGCTGGACTGGAACAGAGGAGGTTGGCTTTAGGTTGCATCCAGATAATTTACGTTTCTGACTTCTTTTCAAAAACAGCTTTATCTATTGGGTGTTTTGCTAGTAGAAAAGCGGAATAAATATACTTTAGATGATAATTCAATCACCCTAGGACACTAGATAAATAAGCAGTCATTTTAACAAAACAGGAAACTGTGGCCAGGGTAATTTCTCTCCAGAAAAAGCTACCTCTAGCATGTTAGCCTGAGTTGTTACAAGGTATTCCTTGGTACGCACCTTTTTGGATCTCTTTAGATGCAGAAGTAACCTAGAATAGAGTGAGCATGATCATTTGCCTGTCAACTGCACCTCTATAACTGTCTGGTTTGGTTCTGCAAATCAACAAGATAGACACAGACTTCAATGGATAATTAGAACTGCAGAAAAAACAATTACTGCCAACAATTACCGCCTTCCATTGAGGACCTGCACACTGCACGAGCCAGAAAGAGGGTCGTGAAAATACTTACAGACCCCTCGCATCCTGGACAAAAATTGTTTCAAGTCCTACCGTCAAAATTCCTTTTAGGATCTTTGGCCTGCCACACTCTCTCCCTCTTTCTTTACTATGCTGTTTCATTAGTGGGGAATTGGGAGAGGGAATAGTAAGGTGTAGAATGTGTCAGACACAAGAACAGTTTTCCCCCCGAACGCCATCACTCTGCTAAACAAATAATTCTCCTCCCACTTATGACTGCATGACTGTAACTTTGTTGCTTGTATCCTTATGATTTATGTTGATATTGATTGTTTCACGATTGGTTATTTATACCCTATGACTATCATTAAGTGTTGTACCTTATGATTCTTAACGAATATATCTTGTCTTTTTATGTACACTGAGAGCATATGCACCAAAGACAAATTCCTTGTGTGTCCAATCACACTTGGCCAATAAAGAATTCTATTCTATTTGGGGCAGGTTCAATCCCATCTGGATCATGTTGAACATTATACTTGAGCCAGTTTGCTCTAGTGGTTAAGGTACCAGGCTAGAAAAAGGGAAGCTGTGAATTCTAGTCCCATATATTTTTGAAAGCCAGCTGGGTGATATTGGGCCAGTCAATCTCACTCAGGCCAATTCAACTCACAGGATTGTTGTGAGGGAAATAAGAAGAGGAAGGTATGTTGGACATGTGCACCACCTTGAGTTATTTGTAAAAATAATAAAGGCAGAATGGAATCAAATAAATAAAATTATGTTTTAATTTACTGGTCGTGTGTAGCCCCATCTTGAATCTACCTGTTCAGAGATTCCACTGCCTCAACTGGAACTGTGATAGAGATGCACAGTTAGTACAATTTGTTTACATTATCACACCATAAATCTCTAAATGACTTCTCCCAAGGGTGTTATGTAAACGCTGAAAAACTTTGAAATGAAGGTAGAATCCAATGATACTATGCAGTATAAATTTATAGTATATAAATTTATAAAAACATTTTCATGTTTGCAGTTCCCAAGATGCTGTTTATAGTAGTGGAAAATCATCTCCCGAGCAGCAACACTTTATGGCAACCAGCTGCTCAATTTGAATAGCCAGAGAAGTGAAGTTCCTTCTGATTTACAGTGTATTTGGCAATGGAGGACTTGGCAGCAGTGAATTAATCCATTTTCTCCCTTTCAACTTCCATTAGAGCAAACCATAAACCATAATCCAGACCACATCATGGAGCAGAATGGAAGGAACCTTGTCTATTGGGTTGTATGAAAATTCAGTTGAGACCACATGTTAAAGTGTATTTATATTATTCTTTAATAAGAGTAAGATAGTTTGCACAGCAAAAGAAAAGCAAAACAGCTTTCTCCTGTTCTAACGCTACAGTGAAAGCTGTAATGTAGTGAGTGCAAGGCAAGAATATACTTTAGTCTTTGTAATATAATGTCTTTCAATTGCATTAGGACCACAAGACTCAGAATTGTTTGCCAGCACGATATTTTATAATCCTAATTCATTTGAAAAATATCTGGTTGGAGAAGGGATTCATGTAATTGGAATTGTGGTGCTCAAATATCACCCTCACATGTTACACTTACATTAAGCCTATTTCACATATGAGTGCTTAACTCTAACCAGATCAATAGTCAATAAGATAACAGAGAAAGCTGCCTGTTGATACCAGGACTTTTAGTGTTTCCAGGAAAAAGGAATTGGTTGGTTATTCCATTTTCCTGGGTAAGCATAAGAGGATAACCAATAGCAGCAGTTTTTGGAGTTCCTGTTATTTATAAAAAATATTCTAAATTAGGTGATGAATGTAACAAATATTTTGTACTGAAATATTATTTACGAGGTAGTGATACTGATAATTTTATTATATATGTGTATGTATGTGTGTGTGTGTGTATGTATGTATGTATGTATGTATATATATATATATATATATATATATATATATATATATATATATATATATATATATATATATATATATATACATACATACATACATACACACACACACACACACACATACACACATACATACCCCTTTTATTATTTTTCTAAGTAATAAAGTGAACATATTCAATGCACTCTTCTCTTCCTTTTTTCTCCACAACAGCCTTGTGAGGTATGTTGGGCTGAGAGTCAGAGACTGGCCTAAAATCATCCAGCTGGCTTTCATGGCTAAGATGGGACTAGAACAGGGGTGTCAAACACAAAGCCCATAGGCAAGATCCAGCCCGCGGGGTGTTGAGATCTGGACCATGGGCCCCCACTGGAAACAGTGAAGGGCTGGCCTATGGTGCCTCTGCCAGTGAAAATGGAGCTTGGGAGAGCTGTGTACAGCCCTCCTAGGCTCCGTTTTCAGCCATGACAGACTCCTGCAGCCCTCTGCCAGCAAAAAGGAGCACAGGGAGGCAGTGCATGGCTGCCCAGGCTCTGTTTTCAGTCATGATGGCCTCCTGCAGCTCTCCATTTTCTGTTTTCGCTGGCAAAGGGCTGCAGAAGGCCATCGTTCACTAAGATTAAAATTCCAGACTAAGTGCAATCATTTAGGCATCACATTTATGTAAATTATTGATGTATAACACAGAATAAGTATCAATAATAAAACAAATGGAAGAAATATAGTCCAATGTAAATGCAAATAACTAAATGGTCTGGAAAAATAAGGGTAAAACTCACCTAGCGTGGAAATGAACACAAGAAAACCTCTTTGAAAAAGGAGTTTCAAAAATAGGTAGCCATAACAAAAAGGAGTATAATTGTATATCATTCATGTTACTTCTGAGAGTTGGGGGATCTTAGCACCGGTTTTGAGACATTCTTTATGGCCTCGCCGCAACAAATTTTAAAGCACATCTGTAAGACACCACATTTTGTTTTCCAGGAAAAGTATTGCAATTCATTTTTGTGAGATATAATGAAGTCCACATCCACCAAATTAGTGAATAAATCTTACTTTTATTGCATTTATTTTCACTTTCCATTAAAATTAAACCTAACCTTGTAATTATTTTTTAACAATTTGCAATATTGCAAATACATGCCATTTTTCTTTTCTTTTCACACATCAATGTTGGCAGTTGGGCAGGAACCTTTGAAGTTCTTGAAAATGGCACCAAATCTTTCATAGATTACAGGTGGTGAACCTCAGTTCTCTGGGACAAAGTCAAGACATTAACCAGCTGAAAGATGCCCGTCCGTTTTGCAGAATGCTTCAGAATACGTGATAGTTATTTATATTCATGATGATTGAAACATAATTCATGTGAAATGGGTTCCGCACATTTAGCTGCCAGTATACAGCTACATACAGCTAGATACAACTTGGTAGCACAATGAAATGATTTTAGTTGTTCTGCTTTGGTCAAAGATCAGAAAAATAGATGTTATGAAGTATCCTGGGCTCTTTGCAGGAAAGGCAATTTCCATATCTTATATCGGCAGTTGCTTTATTGGCTATGATTAGGACTGAGTGAAGAGGTCAGACTTGAACATTAAAATCATAAGAAAAAAATGTATGTAAACTTCTGGAAAACAGCAAGGGAGTCCATGGAAGCATATAATGTTGTAACAGCATTGTTCTTGTGAGGTTAGAGAAAGGAGATGAAGTGGGTGGGGAGGGGGGGGGATTAACTAAACTCTGAACATTACCAACTTTAGTTATTTCTATTAAGCTGCTGAATGCAATACATTCAAAGGAAAACGTAGTATGTTTCCCCACTCTTCATTTTGCATAGTATTTACCATTCTACTACTTCAATGAAGTTAAACTGCAAAAGCAAACACGGAGAGAAGTGGCGAAGAGTGCTAATCTCCCCAATAAATGTTGCAAATACATTGCAGCATCAAGAGGCATTGTGGAACATTGCGAGGTAAATAATAAAAGACAATGAAGCTGATGTGCAAAATCCCATTCCTGTGTTTTTTAGGACTCTCTCCTATCACGTACCCAGTCCATCCACATGTCTCTTGCAGGTGAATCACACCTTTGGGTTAAATTTATGATCAGCATTATCTACTTTTATAGCTTATTTCAGGCTGAGGTCAGTATGCTAACTTTCAACTTGCCTTTTTGTCCTTTAGCTTTGTTGGTGAAGGACAAAGGAGGGGCTCTAATTTCCATCTATTTTACCCTTGTAGTTAAGATAATTACATCACCATCTCTTTAGCTGGCTAAAAAAAACCCCAAACCCCAAACCTCCCCAAACCTTTTCAACAGACCGGGTCCTCTGCTTCTCCACTCATTCAGTCCTCCCACACTATCGCATTACTCCAATGGCATAAAGAGTTTGAATGATTTCCGCTGGGAGACACATAATGGAGGTATCTCTTTACAATGCCCCTCCTTCAGGCCAGCTGAATGCCTGAACAGCGTCTCAGAAATGCTGCGGCCCTAATCTTTTTAGCAACAAAGATCTGTTTCTTTGCTTAGCATGAAGTAGGCCTCAGAGGCTTGTGTGTGCCTTGGCCTGTAGGCCAAAAGCCTCCTGTTTACAATTTCCTTATTCCTGTTTTTAATGTTGTTCCGAGAGGAGCCACAAAGGACTGGTTTTATCCACAAGGAACAAGGGAGCTATTAGAGAAGGCCGGAGGAAGGAAGCGAGGGAGGAAGGAAGGAAGGAAGGCAGATCCAAAAGGAGCAGCCCAGGAGGGATTAGCAGACACAGCTGTTCCCTTCGGGAGCCGAGCATTCTGCCTTTTATCGTTTCCCCTGCATTTCATTTTATTATCTTACTTCCCTGTTTCTATCTCAGCCATGTATTGGGCTGAATTTCACTGCAGCCACTGGAGATTAGAGACTTGCAGTTATGTAAATTCTGCCTCTTTTCATCTTTTCCTTCAATGCACACCCAGCTCACATTTACCAAGGTAGCATAAGCCTCTCTTAATCAATATGCTACCCAATATATAGCAGTAGACTTATATACCGCTTCATAGGCCTTTCAGGCCTCTCTAAGCGGTTTACAGAGAGTCAGTGTCTACCCAGACACTTAGATTATTCCTAAACTTGAATTAGGGAATCAAAATGCTCTGGTTTTGCCTGCTCAAAGTAGATAAGTCAGACATAAAATCATACTTGCTTAGTAACAGAACAATTCTGCAGATGTTACTTTGCGATAGATTGAAACCTTTGCACTGCCATTCAAACACTTCCAGTTAAGGAAAATAACAAGAAATGAGGCATTCAAATTTATCATTAACTAAGTTGTTACACTCTAATTCCCTCCCTCCCCCCCAATTTGAAAGCTTATGATCCTTTCATCTGGTGAGTTCCATTAATGGAATAACTAGATAGGATGCAAACATGAAACCACTGACATTGTACTGTATGCATAAGCTGGCTTCAAATGTAACACCAACCTATAGTTTCTCACAACGTGCCTGAGCCATGGCAACTTCAGGCTCAAAGAATCCCTTCTCCTTGTATTTCCTGAATGAGGGGAAGGGGAAAAAAACCCTGGATCCTTCCAATGTGCAACAAACCCTTTTCTCTTCTGAATGTGGGAAACAAAGAGTTTTGTGCAAACTTTGGTCAGTATTTTTCTTAGATTTTTAAAATCCCGTATTCATTATTTGTATAAGTCACTTAAGGTGGCAAACATATCTAATACTTCTTCCAACAATCCATGGGGTGAGTTGGAATATGAAAAAGTGACTAGCCCAAGGTGACCAACTTGCTTTCATGTCTAAGGCAGGAATGTTTATTTTTATTTATTTATTAAATTTATATTTTGCCCATTTCACCAGAAACTACTCTAGGTGGCTTACAGACATAAAAAGGTAATGCTTAGGATCACAACTGAGATCAAAACCTCAGTCATTGAGTGAAATGATCATTAAGTGAAACATTCACATGATTGCTTTGCTCACAACCACACTCTTGGCACTTCCAGTTGAGGTTGTAAAGTGATCTCATCTTAAGTAGCCAGAGCAAAAGGCCTGCTTGTCGAGTTTAGCACCAGTCTGTATATGGAAGAAAACTCCTCTGCCTACAAAAAAAAAGAAAAAGGAAAAAAAAAAAGGCTTCCTGCAAGGGTGGGAAAAAAATCTCAGTTCTGTGTGGAGGTGAGATTCCCTCCCACCTGAGATTCCATCCCTGCAGGCAGCCCTTTCACTCTCAAAGAGCTGCCTGCCAGAGCTAAGGGGTGTCTGCAAGCTGCTGGCTTCCCCAATGACTTTCTGGGGAAACCAGCAGAGAAGATTGCAAATAACAATCACATGATTGTGGGGCACTTGTCAATCAATTATACATGTGAACAGGGTGACAACACCCAGATCATGATCAGGTGACTACAGGGGTGGTGTAATATTTTGCAATGACTGGAATGCTTTACAGGTTGCAAAGCACTCATTCTATGGTCGTCATTAGTCATAAATTGAGGACTACTTATAGAACTCACCATCTCCACGTTTTCTAGCTTGGTGCCTTCCCAGTAGATCAAACTGTCTTCAAGCTAGGAGATTTATCAGAGCCGGGACCACATATCTGACCAATATTTAGACCAAATTAAATCATGCCTTATTGCAAATCACTAACAAAACTGGTTTGCATATAAATAAGAGTAGCCAAGCCCATTGTACCTAATGAATATGACAGATCCTGACTACTGCCTAGTGATTCAGGAAACATGCTTCCTTTAGCTATTATAAAAAAAATATTCTGGAGATGGAGTGTTGAAATTGTTATTGATTAAACAGGATAAACTATGTTTTTATAACATAGGTCTGATATAGAAAAATCCTTAGATTGAATTTTAATGCTGTTGCCAAAACTGAAATTTGACATACCATATGTTCAATAGAATGCAGGGATTCATTTTTCATTTTTCTTTTAATTCCTAGAATATTTTAAAAATGCAGGGATTAATACAGGGCGCAGAGACATACATTTATATAAATATTTTGATGTCTTGTTCTGGTTTTAATTATAAATGTTTCATTGGATCCATTCACTTACTGAACTTTAACATTGAAACTATAACTTAAACTAGTCAGAAAAAAATGTGCGAGGTAACTTTTTATATTTGCAATAGCTTGCCACTTCAAAATATTTCCATATAACTAAAATATTGGTTTTAAAAGAACTCAAAACAGAATGCATTGGCTTTGTATCGGCCCACATATTACTTGCCAAAAAACAATCGTCCAAAGTTATCTGAGATTTATAAATGAAGCATTCTTCTGCAGAAATATTCTTAAGTGTCCTTGTGGAATTTGAGTCTCCCAAAAGGAACTCAGATTGTAAACTGGTCTTGAGTAACAGAAAACTCTGTGATTAACATTCTCCTGATTCACTCAGGGACACAAATCTAAACTTTTCCTTCCTGCCCAAAGTGGAATTATCATTAATTTATAACTAGTTTTCAAGAGGAATGATTAGTTTGTTTGGGTTTTGTTTTTCTTTGTTTTAAACAAAGGAATTCTTCCAGGTAAATTTTTTCCCTTCAGTTTTTAAAAATGTAAATGGAAATTTTAAGCCAGATGCCAAGCAAAATGCAATCACAATTTACCAGCTAACTAAGGCAACCAACCTAAGTGACATAATCCCTGAAATATATTTTTAGTGCTGGTTGGTAAAAGCACAATCTAAATCCACAGTTGCAGTTATTGTGATTACTCATAATTTCCTTTATAAAGAGAATAATAATTTAGGGAACATAAGCTCAAACAATTTCCCCAGCAGTCTTCATCTTTCGGTGGTATGATGTAGTTTCATTTTGCAGGATTATAGACTACGAAACTGTGATTACAGTGGTGGCAGAGTCTGCTTCCTGTATCTCTTTATTGTACTGCCTGCAGGTCCCGTCCCCCCCTCAGTGAGTTAAAGAGAGCGGCAGATTTTTCTTGGGCACATGTATTGCCAAGTTGATATTGAGAATAAGATAGGATGAAGTTAGATGGTTTTGAGAGTCAGCTTTGCTTTCTCAGCAGTTTAAAAAAAGGTGTTTGAACTGCTACAAGAGTTTGTAATCTGAAATCTAAGGGCCACATTCAGCTCCTTGCAGAGCTGCTCCACAAATTATTATCAATCAGTAAGGAGTGTGTGTAGTAGTATGACCATGAGTACTAATTATATTAATATATGTAATCAACATCATTTGATTTTTCATTAAAACCAATTAATTGTGAGGGAGCTTGTTCCATTATTGCTACACCTTTCCTTTAGAGGTTTAAGGTATGAACGTAATATGTAGAATTTCTCCCCACTCCTCCAGTTCTATTGTATTTTCTGAATAATCAGAAAAATCAGAAAATAATCAGAAAGATAAATTGGGCCAAGAGATCATGAATTGGCCCAAAGTAATTCAATTACTTTTATGGCTCAAGTGGGAAACCTCTCAACAATATACCTAGTGCCAGCTCAAGGGTATGTTACATGGCACCCCTGGGCCAGATTGACAGATGGTGCCACCTCCTGCCAATGTAAAGATTTACATTTTTAGAATGATTTAGATGGAGGGGTGGCATTGGCACCCCCTAAACTTTGGCATTCTTTTTTCATTTATACAAGCCAAATGCTACTAACTTCTTATTAGGTGTATATAAGGTTGCACTATTTGGTTATTTTCATAAACATGTTCTGCAATTTATCTTGAAATTTTGGTTACATTTGAATCTACATTAGGAATGTTACCCAGCACAGTATGGCATTATAGAATCCTTAACTAAAATAAGAAAACTGCTGTAATAGCAATCATTGGGAATATGAATCATAACTATGTGTTTAAACTAGCCTCCTTGAATCTTGTCTCTTCATATCTGTTCAGATTGTAGTTTGGATACCAGTGGATCGGGGAAACCTTAGGACAGGCAAAGATAGTATATAAACAATGATGCTTACAAAATTACACACAAAGTGCAAGTGGAAAAAAAATCAGACATATAACACGTTTGCTGAGAAATTTGTAATTTAAATATATTGGTGATTTTCAGCAATGACCATGACATGTTTTTGTTTTAAACCATGGCTTTTCTACCGAAGTACACAAGGTTTCTGCATCAGTTCAAAAGCATTATTGGACTGCAATACCAGTTTTATTTAAGAGCTGAGCTGATTTATTTCTGGATTATTTGAGCTACATTTGAAGTCATAACAGAACTGGTCTTTGCTGGATAGGCCATTAGCCAGGACAATTTCTTCAACACACTTTTTAGCTGGTTTGATAGTTTCCCAGCTTTATTTTATTTTATTATATCCCACTTTTATTATTTTGATAAATAACTTAAGATGGCGAACATACTCCTCCCTCTTTCTATTTTCCCTAAAACACTAAGAAATGAGTTGGGCTGAGAGAATGACTGGCCCAAAATCACCCAGCTGGTTTTCATGCCTAAGGTGAGACAAGAAGTTATAATCTCCTGATGTGTGGTCTGGTATCTTAACCCTCAGACCTATCTATTTAAATAAGTAACCAGATGAATGCAAAAAATACGAGGTATAGGCATGATGCTAAGATGCAAGATCCTTCTATAAATTTTCCTTTTCAATTGAGAAAATTACAAAATACAAAGACCTGAAAATAGAAGTAGAACAACTGTGGCAAAAAAAAGCGAGAATAGTATCAATTGTGATAGGCACCTTGAATACCATCCCTTTTCACAGGATTATCCAGTTCTCATGAAACTTGAATCAAATGAATAATTTGCTATCTTGGCTTTTTTTCTCACTGTCCAGTAGTTTTACCCTGTGGGGATGGTTACTATCAGTAACTGACAAACCATTTGGCCAAATCTTCTTCCTTCTGGGTTTTAGGTAAGCAGGCTTAGAACAGGAACCTAAAGGAAATTTTTACTAGCTGTAAAATGTATCTCAGGTAAAATAATACTTTTTTTTAACAAAAAGAAGGTAAACAGAAATTCTAATGAGTTCCATGTAGTTTAAGCATGTGGTTTTGACAATGCTGACTTAAGTGAACTGTGAGGAAAGAAAATAACGTATAAGAAGCATCCGTCTGACACAGGTTAACATGATTTCTAAAAGTATATACGAAAGTGCTTTCTGGAAGTCAGAAGATAACTTAGTGGAAAGACCTATTAAGTTAAAATATTTAACTTAAAAAATATTTATTTGTTTATCTATCTATCTATCATTCATTCATTCATTCATTCATTCATTCATTCATTCATTCATTCATTCATTCATTCATTCATTCATTCATGCATTCCACCATCTGCCAGGACTCCCATGGTTAACAATATATAGCTATTTAAAACATTACAATGAGAAAAAATAAAAATAAAATATGCATGGTAAAATCATCACTTTCATCACCATCGATAAATAACCCCTAAAAACAAAGCCTAAATGCATCAGTAATATACAGTGCACAGATGAAATCCACTTAATCCACCAATGGAAAAAGCTATTTTTTAGCATCTTCCAAAAAAGAGGTCACAAAAGTCTGAAAGCTGTTCAAATGGCAGATGCTGACACTGAAAAAGCACCATGGCCAAGCCTCCGAGGCCTTCACTTGAGATACCACCAACAGCTTCTCCTGTAAACAATCAGTTGATTGTGATTCTGATAGGAGATCCCGATCTTGAATGTATGTATGCCACAAAAATCAATCCAGCTATTTAAAATAAATGAAAACTTGGTTTCATTCTTAAATAAAAAAAGGATAAGAGTGATAACCTGCTCGTTTTTCTTTCATTATAGTAATTTGTGTGCTAAAGATCCTCATCTCCTATATTTGAATTTGTGTCCCTTTGCTATATCTTTAATTGAACACACACATGCGCGCGCACACACACACACCCTTCTTTATCTGTCATTGAGAAGAACTTGCTGAAATTTGGAGAAGAGCCTGCAAGCATCTTTGCAAATATTTGAGAAGCATTGCATCAAGTGACCTACATGGTTGTTATATACAGATGGGCCTATATCTGCATTCCCGCTTTGTGCCTCAACTGACTCAAGCCCAAGGAGACACTTTTAAGTGCCTCATGCTTTCACAGCACTTAATTTGCCTTGTCCTTTGGTCATTTGTCTGCTCCTTTTCCTTCTCTGCTGCTTCCTGCCTCGTAAAATGATAGCCAGCTGCCTCTTCAAGGGAATGATGGAAATCTCCTGGGAACAACTGAGAGGAAGGGAGAGTTGAAGGAAACATGTCTCCCCCCACACCCCCACGGATGGTCAGCTAAATGCTATCATGAGCTGTTTATCAGTCCAGATGGCTGATTGGCCACCATCGTTGTACAGAAGGGAAAAAAGTCAATGTTTTCAAAAGAAGAAGCAGAAAAAAAAAGAGATTTCTTTTAAAACAGAACAGGAAATGGTTCATATATTTTCTCAATGATAATTTTAAAAAAATAGTCCCATCTTAATTGTTTAACAATTGATGAGAGGAGGACTGATATTGATGTAGTCATATTTACAACACACACACACACACACATACATGCACTTATCCATTAAAGTCAATGGTAGTCCAGTTATTTATGATTAAATTATTATTGACTGCCATGATTCTTACATCAGCTCTGAATCCAGCACTTCTTAAAGAAGGGAGCCATTTCTTTGTAGATAGTGTGAATTGTCAGGCATGAAGCAAATTATAACAATCTCCAGCCACAATTACATCCAATGCTTTGATCTGTGATGACTTCATTTTAGCCAATATTCTCATTTCATGGTTTTCTTCTTCCCCAGTTTATATTTATTATTGAAGTTTACTCCACATTTTCCTTTTACAAACAACCCAAGGTGGTGAACATATCCAACACATGTTCCTCCTATTTTCCTCAGAACAACTCTGAGATGAGTTGTGCTGAGAGAGAGAGAGAGAGAGAGGGAGGGAGGGAGGGAGGGAGGGAGGGAGGGAGAGAGAGAGAGAGAGAGGGAGAGAGAGAGAGGGTGTGTAACTGGCCCAAAGTCATCCAGCTGACTTCATGCCTAAGGCAGGACTAGAATTCACAGTCTCCTAGTTTCTAGTCTGGTGCTTTAACAGGGCATAACTATGTTTCAGTTAATTATCAGATTTCTGTCAATATGGCTGTTGGAAGAAATGTCCTTCTGGGTTCAGTTCCAAGTGGGGAAAAAGACACTGGAAACATGGAGGCTGCTTAAAAAATGGTTTAATGGTGGACAGGACCACATGGCTTGAGGTCCTGGAGAAAAAGGTGATCACATGCTTCCAGATGTTGGGTGAAGAAGAAGAAGACAGAGGAGGGGCTTGCTGGATTTTTAATACTCTGTCCGGTCCCACCTCTCTGTTTCCTGTTCCTGTGTAAGAAATGTATTCTGATTGGGTGTCAGACTCCCATGGGTCCATGCAGGGGCAACTCTCTAGGCTGTGTTTTGAGTCCCAAGTTTGGTTGAGTTCTCAGATGCCATGTGGTGAGTTGGGTAAAGAGCTAATACTAGAATGCCTTGATTCCATCACCTGGACCTGAAGGGGAGAGGTCTTTGTTATGTAAATAGACTGGCTTGGGCATCTTAATGGCCCATTGACAAAAAGGGGGGTGGGCAGGAAGCTGCAGGAATTTACTTTGTCTTTAAAATGTGTTTCTCCTTTTTCACATCCAGGAAAATATAATTTTCAATATTTCCTATGATACTTCATTTTGATGAAGGTGCCAACTGTTCAATTTTAGATCTCAATTAATTTTTCACAGGTGTATACTTCCCAAAGATCAGCTAGCAGCTATGGTCAGGAGGACCTTGTACCAATTCATCTTATTCAACAGTTGGATCTGGACAGTATGAAAGCTTTGGTACTGTTTCCTGAATGGACTATTTCAATGCACTCTACAAGGGGCTGCTCTTAAGCATTTGAAACCTGCCATTGGTCCAGAATGGTAGCACATGCAGTTTGAACCACACCCCAGAATATCCTTATAACACTATTGCTTTATAAGATGCATTGGTTTCTAGTAGTCTTCAGGATACAATTCAAGGTGGTAGTCATTACCTTTAAAGAATAGTCCAGGTTACTGATAGGGCCATCTGTTTCCCATGATTTCTACTTGTCCCACTGGATAGGGTGGAGTGGGCATTCCTTTTGTCTTATAGAACACTGTGATTTGGCACAGTCAATCAGATAAAGATTCCAGGGAAGAATTTCAGCATTGAGGAGAACAGAACTATAACATAATGGGTCTTATGGGACACAGTATCCTTAATAGGCAAAACATTGATACATGAATATACTAGTAATTTCTTGACACACAAAAAAGGAAGTATGCTGTTTAAGATGTTGGACCTTGAAGATCTTGGTTCAGGGTCATTCATTATGGAGGCTCATTGGGTAAGCTGGGAATAACTTGAGTAGAAGGTCTTCTGTTGTGGGGGAAAGGGAGTTATGAATCTGAGAAAACAAGCATAAATAAAACAGTCAAACTCATCATTTCAAGCTCCCAAGTGGTCGAAATGGGGTTAGGGTATATCCTACCCATGGTCAGTCATCTTTCTATTGAATTATCTGATGAGCAACACCTTTGGGTGTGGCTTTAGAAGATTGCATGATAATTGAGCAACAGATGGAAGCTAACCTCTCTCGGGTAAATAGAAAGCATTAGTCTTGCAGAAATACTTGATCACTGTTGCCAGAGTGTTGGTTTAGTATTGCTACAGTGTCAAGGAAGGGGAAACCAAAGATGGAGTGATCTCTTTGGGTGCTAGATCAATCATACAAGAATATAATAGTATAATCTAGTTTCTACATAAAAAATAATTTGAGGTTCTAACATTGGATTGGAAGCATCCTTTTCAACAAGTCTGTTTAACTATGTCTTACAACCTGCTCCAATTATTATGTAATAAGAATGATTGCTCCAAGTATAAGGCTGCATCCATTGTCCTCTACCGGATTAGTAAGGGTAACTTAAGATGAGACATTACTTTTGAATAAAACAACATTAGAATAGAGTCCCTAAGATGCTTTTTCAGGAGGCAACTGGACTTTCTTGTTTTTTTCCTTTGTAGATGCTTCACTTCTCATCTGAGAAGCTTCTTCAGTTCTGTCTGGATGCTGGGAATGGAAGGATTTATATTCCTTGCAAATCCTTCCATTCCCCACCATCCAGTCAGAGCTAAAAAAAAGGCTTCTTGGCTGACGAGCGAAATGTCTTCAAAGAAAAAACAAGAAAGTTCAGTTGCCTCCTGAAAAAAAAAACACCTTTGGGACAACAATGACCTGGATGACTGAGAATACCCATAGACTATTTAGAAAAGGGTGAAAAGCACAAGGTTTCAGGTATGCACAGGAATAAAAACATTATTTTCTTTAAAGTTTAGGACATACAGGTAAATCTCGACTTACGACCACAACCGAGCCCAACATTTCTGTGGCTAAGTGAGGCAGTTGTTAAGTGAGTTTCGCTCTATTTTATGACCTTTCTTGCCACAATTGTTAAGTGAATCACTGAAGTTGTAAAATGCTGGTTACGTGAATTTGGCTTCCCATAGCTTTGCCTGTCAGAAGGTCACAAATGGGGATCCCTTGACCCTGGGGCCATGCAACCATGCCAGTTGCCATTTGTGCCATCCCCATTTGTGACTTTCTGACAGGCAAAGCTATGGGAAGCCAAATGCTGCAATGGTCATAAATGTGAAAACTGTTCCTTAGTCACTTTTTTCAATGCCGTTGTAATTTTAAACACTCACTAAATGAATGGTTGCAAGTCAAAGACTACCTGTATTGGATTGGTATTGAAGATTGGGCAAAGGAAGGATGAAACATTATAGATCAAGAAAAAAGCCATAGCAGAGGATGGAACTCGGCTGAGTTTTGATACATGCTGTCACGGTTCCAAGCCAAGCCAGCAAAAGATGCCACACTGTGAGCAGAACGGGTCTCTTTATCAGACTCTCGGCTCGTTATGTGGTGAAGAATATATGTAAAAGGATTTCTAGCCAGCATTACTGGCTTCTGTTAGTCAGCTGGCTATACGGACTCAGCAACACCCCCCCTTCGGCACGCCCTGCCCTCCTATTCCCTGTTGGTCCTGGCTGGCTCCAGAAAGTACTCTTTGGACCTGAATGGCTCTGAACCAGTGGTGGGTTTGTACCAGTTTTATTTCCGGTTTGCTTGTGTGCGCGCACATTCTTGTGTGCGCAATGCTTCTGAGCATGCGCAGAAGCGTCCAGGCAGGTGGGCGGAGCCTTCCACTGCCACCACTACTGGTTTGGCTGAACTGGGCCGAACCGGGATCAACCTATCTCTGCTCTGAAATGGATGTCTCGGACATTGATATATGCCTTAGCAACATTCAAATGTTATTTAATTTACCTGATTGTGCTCAATTGATTAGAAGGGATGCCTAGCTGCATTTCTCCTTTTGTCTCATTTTCTGATCTGGGAATTCTGGGTGAGACTAGTCAATTATTTGAGCATTTCAGGCTTATAGAGATAAATCCTCCACATGCAATTGCTTAATCTGTGCCTTGGATAAAATCAGCTACGTGCAAAGCTACGTGTGCTGTTAAGAGTCATCAGGGATGGGGAAGGATGTGACCATGATCTAGTCAGTCCTGGGAAATCTCTCTCATCTTCAAGTAATTCAGCATTGATTGACAGACTCAATTTGTTGTTATTTCAAACATCTCTGAAAGGACCTTGGTTAAAAACAAACAATCTGCTTTAGTCTGCTTATCTACTGCATACAGTTCACTAAAGGGTTAGGTTGGTGCACAGATCTATCTGAAAGCTTTAGGTTAATCCATGGATGGGGCTGAGAATAAACCAGTCTTTGCCATACACTGGTATGTTGGGCAAACTTTTGGAATACCATACAAGCATTGGCTGCCCACATTCCTCTGAACAGTTTGCATTAAAAGATTAGGGCCAGATTAAACAGGATATTCCCTATGTGCACCCTGTTATGTGTGTGCATTTAAGAACATAAAGAACATTTCTATGTGTATGCATGCAGGCTGATGAGGAGAAGCACTAATACTCATCAAACTAGCTAGGTGGAAACTTTGGATTTGTCTAAGCAAGTTCAGGCTAATTTAGTACTATACCTGGATGGATAACTATCAGAAAATACCAAGAGTCTAAGATAGATTGGCAAATTGTAAAGAAGACAGTGGCAAATTGGAAGAAGACAGTGGCAAATCACAGCTGTCTTACTTCATGTTCCATCTACAGTACAGAACAATGTCATCTTTCAGAGTGAGAGAGGTCTTCTCTCAGAAGCTCCAATGATCCTGGTTTGGTATGTTTTCCTCAACTCTTTAAACATCTGGCTCTTTCACAGGCCCTCAGACAAGGTGTATTATGTTCCACCAGCGAAATGTCATTGATGTCAGGCCTGCAGCCATCTTTTCTTTTGGATCTCTGGCCTGCCACATTTTCTATTATTCTACTATGCATTTTCTATTGTGGGAAAATGGGAGGGGAGATTGTAAGGAGTGAGATGCTATGTAGCCGTAACAAAATTCTTTCTAGAAAGCCAAGGTCATCCTTTGTCTTTGCACCTCTGCACCTGACTGGAACTGGATGGGTGGAACTGCCAGCATGGCAGTGGAAGATTGGACCATGTGATGGAATTGTGGGTGTGGGGGCAAAATCTTGAACTTTCAATTAGGTGGGGGAAATTGGGAAGCTTTCAGATTTGGGTTTTCCCAGATGTGTCAACATGGCTCTCTTAATAAATTGGAACTTTGAGTAATACTTTGCCTTGGACTCTGATTTACTTTTGGATGCTATTTGGAACCCTGACAATTGGCTGTTACTGGGTTTTGTTACGTGTTGGTGTGCTATTCGTTGTTATTGTGTGTCTTTCCCTCTCTCACCCCAGTTGTGGCTTTCAATTCTCAAATGTAAATTGCTACGGGGTGTGTGTGTGTTGTGATTGAAGCAGATACAAGTGGGTTAATTAAAATAAAAATATGGTTGCCAAAAAATAGCTTGGATATATTAATATACTAATGAAGACAATAGAAGGGGAGTTCAACTTGAAGGAATTTATACATTTTTTTTTACCCTTTGCATTCTGCTGCAGATCTGACAGAAATATTAATTTTTCTTGTTGGCCAATAGCTGTTTGGGGTGGAGAATCCTGTTGTTATTTTTTGCTTTATTGTTTTTAATATAATGTTTTAATATTTGTAAGCCACCCTAAGTCAACTCTGGACAAGATGGACGGTACATACATTTAATAAATAAACAAGTAAATAAATATGCCACTACCTCCAGGTATGTACCCTAAGTTGGTTAATATTTTATTTATGAACTAAAAACATAACTTAAGCAAATTTACAGCTATTTTTCCATTGAAGGGAAATAGAGAAGACGGAAAATCTGAATGTGTGAATTTGTTGCTCAAAACACAAAAGCTGGTGAAATGCTACTGATTAATTTCTGTATGTATATATCTGCTTTTCTGTTTCGAGCAACAAAGTTATGTACATATATACTTTACATAAATAAACCACAGCTGATGTATTTTGAGTCAGTTCCAATGGGATGTAACAGTTTAGAGGAAAATGCACGCTAACATTTTTCAAAATGAAGTGCATGGAAGATAAACATGCGAGATAAATATAGTGCGGAGCAGGAAGCAATTGTTTATAAAGTGGTGTTCAAGAACGACACAACTGATGTCAGAGCATAAGATTCTTCCTTCCCCCATCCCCTATTTCAACCCCTTCCCTTTTTGTAGTTTATTTGTGCTCCTCAGTGAGAACTTCCAAGCTAAACGGTTGGTTTCTTTTGCAATTTTCCCAACTTAGAGGTTGCACGTTAGAGAACTAATAATTTTGGATTCACTGCCAAAGCTAACCTAAGCACTTGCAGTTAATAAGATACATTATGGGAAAGGATATTCCTGACACAAATAACAGGACCCACATGGTCAGTTGGAATACATATACAATTGCAATCATAGTACAAATGCAATCTCTATGGTGAGTGCAGTGAGAAAGGCTATAGACATATGGCTGGGTAGCTGATCTGAATGTCCTTCTAGAAACTTTCCCTCAGGTTTCCTAGTTCGCCTTTTACATTTCAAAAGAATTGATTGGTGGTTTGCTAATTCCAAGCACCACGAGGAACTTCTTTGAGAAAAGTAAATCCCAAATGGATTTACTCCCATCAAGGCAAATGGATGCATCCTGCTAGTGATAAAGGCAAGTTACCTCTGTTGCTTGGACCAGTCTAACCAATTACACATCAACGCCTTATATTTGTTTGTACTGTGTCCCAGGTCCATATTCCTACACTATCAAAATCTCATGAGACTTCATAGAGCAGGGGGCCCCAACCCCCAGGCTGCAGTTGACTACCAGGCTGCAGACTGTTTCAAACCACGCCATGTGAGTGATGGAAGTGTGCCTGCGCATGAAGTTCCACTCGCACGAGCGATGGGCCCTTGCGCTCAGATGTGAAGTTCCACTCACACAAGCAGAGAGCGCTTGAGTGGAGGTTACTTACTGTTATTTTGAAGCCAACTGAGAAACCCCTTGGTACTTTGCTAGATACCCTAACTGTCTGCTAACCCACACACAAGTTTTGTCCTCTGCTTGGGACACCCTGAATCTCAACAGATATTGATGTGCCTGGACTAATAGTGAGATTAGTATTCCGATCATTCAAAAGAAATGTACACGATAGGGCAACTTCAATAGATTGTGAAAAAGTAATAAAAATGGCTGAAAAACAAATCCAGAAAAAGTAAGGATGGAAGTAAGGAGTGAAAGTAATATTTTAAGGATTTGCCATACCCTTACTGGGATTTGAACCTGGGCTGTATTACTTATTAGGCAGATGTGTTAACCACTAAGCCACAAGGTTCTCCTCCTTTATCAGCTGAGCCAGGGAAATAGGTATGTATTTAGTGTCACAACCCCTGGTATTCCCAAATATGGGAGAAAGCCTACTGCTTCCTTTTTCTGTCTATCGGCTCGTCACAAGAGACCATCCAGACAGAAACCCAATATTTTTACTGTTGCCTTTGTTACATTTGTGTTGTATTTGTGCAGATAAATAAATAAAGGGAGACTAGTATAGATCTATTTCAAGCTCTCATCAGCTAGCCATACCCTTACTGGGATTCGAACCTGGGCTGTATTACATATTAGGCAGATGTGTTAACCATGTATGTACGTACGTACGTACGTACATACATACATACATACATACATACATACATATATGCACATGCTACCATCCTTGTCTTATTGTTCCCATTTATTTGCATCTACTTTCTTTGTTCATGTTTATGTTCATACTTATACCTGTTACCTTGTACATGTTTGACAAATAAATAAATAAATAGATACTATTGTCATTTCTGATTAACCAAATCCATCTTTCATCTGTTCTTGCTGAGTCTCAAGATTGAGTCCCCAACAGCCCAACCAGAAGTTCGGAAACAATCTGTTTCTGACTTCCGGAGGATCTCTGGGGGAGGCCGTTTTCACCCTCCCCAGGCTTCAGGAAGCCCTCAGGAGCCTAGGGAGGGGTTGTGCGCACAAGCACGGGGGGTCATGTGCACATGCACAGGGGGTTGTGCATGCTTGTGTAGGTAGGCAAGGAGGATTGAGTAGGCACGCCATCACTGGTATATACCACCGTATATATATATATATATATACATTTTTTTTCAAATGCAAAAAGAAGTGGATGATGCATGAGGAGAAACAAAACTCGCCATCTGGGGAGAAAACATCTTAATAAATGTCATACAGGAAAAGCCACAAATAAAAATCACACTCTGTGCCTGCTTGGGAATATCTTCAGGATAGGATGGATAAAAATCATTTGGGACTTCCTGCAAAAAGAACAATAATGCTGCTGTATGTTGCTCAAGAACCAGCTTGAATTAAAATGGAAAAATGGTTAACTTTAGCCAAAGCTTGAAAAGCTCTAGCATACATGGGGACCAAGCCTGTCTGTAAATGTATAACAGCTTTCCCAATATATTTCATCCTTAGAATTGCAAAGTTTGTTCTAATAAACTTAAACTGTATCAAGTTTTGTACAATGCAGAATTGGACACTCTAGATAAATGAAAAATGACCTTGGATGTGAATATCTTGTAAAACGCAGGGATAAAGTAAACCTTCTTCAAAGAGAAAAAATTCACATTAGGTTATCAGATATAAGAAACACCGTCCTGCAGAAGTTCTCACAATTTGAGGCAGATTTTCTCCTAGGATGCTGAGGTGAGATGGTGAGGACCAAATTGAGGCTTTCTGCAGGCCAAGTAGGAGCTCCCATACTGACTCTCAGTTTTCTTCCTTCTCCTGTAATATTTTACTCCCTGATTAGTGGCTGGTTTATCAGATAAATACCCCAGAAACCACATGAATAAAAATAATGTTTCTGCAGGAGTTGGCTCTGGGAACCTACATGGATGGTTCTAAAAATGGATTAGACAAACGCAGGGAACAGGAAGCTATTACTAAGGACTATCATGTGCGTAGAAAACCTGCTTATGACAGCTGTTCTGTCATTGTGGCTCTTAGCCACCCTTTGAAAAGTAAGATGGGTGGCATATAAATTTAATAAATAAAATAAATTTATATTTATATGCAATCAACTCCATTCAGATTCATGGTAGCTTATGAACAATGATTGAAACAACCATGATATATCAATATTAAAAGAATATTGAAATTATAGCTAGCAGAAACCAGCCAACCATTCTACATAATTTGTTAAAACCAGAAACTGTAAAAATCTTCCCATAATCACACAAGATTCAGTTCACCAATAATAATAATTAGTGGATAAAGCCTCCGTACTGAAGATCCTCTGAAATGATTCAGTCTTTAAAGCTTACCTGTATCTTAGCTCCACTAGTTAGATCAGACCAGGATATGAATCCCACAAGAAAGCAAAAAATATTTTTTATTGAGATTGGCTAGAGCAGTGGTAGCCCTACCACACACTAGTGGGGCGTTCCAGCTTTCATGGTGGGGGTTTTGTCCGATACTGAAGCACTTTCCTTTTTTTAATTTAACTGACTTCCCTACTTTATAAATCACCATTAGTGTGGAACCGGTGGGCGGTTAGAAAAATTTACTACTAACAGAGATACAAAAGTGGGCGGTAGGTATAAAAAGGTTGACTACCCCTGGGCTAGAGTAACAGAATTTTGCAGGTTTGATGGTGCTGTAATTCCTCTCCCTCCTTATTATACTTCAGTGAATTAGGAAGTGTTTGCCTGAGTTGTTATTATCTCATTGCTCTGAATTACAAAGCAATTCCTATATACCTGTCAAAGCTCTCTTCCTTATGCTTCACACTGTCAGAATGAAGGCAAATGTGATTTCAAAGGGAAGTTATTCTATAATACTAATACTACCTCCCAAATTATTGTCTTCTAAGTTTAGATTCCCTCTCTCCATCTTCTGAAACTATAGAATCCATGAGAGCTTTTTCCATGATGGATACGTAGAATGAGTTGATTCTGGTTGGAGAAGAGTAGTGTGTCCTGAAGCTACCAAACCACATTTTATAGCTCAAAGCCTGTATTTTTAGTTGTACCTGGAAGCCAACCGACAGCCAATATAGGGCCTTAAGTGCAGGGGTTAACACAGTGGTGGGTTCCAGATCCAATCACAACCAGTACAGTGTGATGGGGCGGGGTGTCCACCTTGGGCGCGCGCGCTGCGTATGCATGTGTACGCCACTGCCCTGTGACATCCCAGCTGCTCAGCATACGCCATTCGCTGTGCGCATGTGTGCAATTGGCCCATTTCCCTCAAAAAGCGGCAGGCGGGCGGGTGGGCCCAACGAGCCACTGTTCTGGTATGGTGGCCGCTGCTCCCAGCTGCCACCGGTAGGCCCTTACCGTGCCATACCGCCCAGAACCCACCACTGAGTTAACAGCTGATAATAATTGGGGTCCCATATTTTGCATCAATTATAAACTTCAAAGTGATATTGCTTCTTCACTTCAGTGAAGTGTAAACTTTATTTACAGTGGTCTTCAAAGGTAGCCCTGTGTAAAGCACATTGTAACAGTGCAATTGCATGGTGATAGGTTAGCTTTGAAAGACATTCATACTCCACGTGGGGCTGCAACTGTTGCACAAGCTGGGACTAAACAATAATTGGTTAGGAGCAGAAACCAGATTGTCCACCTACAGCTGAAAATCAAACACCTCCCTCTCCAAATAGCAGCAAAGAATGTGTGCCCCTTATTTCAATTATTGTGTATTCTGAGTCAGTATTCTGACTCCTTAACAGGGGAAAACAAAGCAAAACAAAAACAAACGGCTGAAAGTATTTCCAGTTCAGAAGAGTTCACCATCTGGGTGAGACAAAACAAGCTCAGATTAAAATCTACCAGAGCAGAGTTGGTTGTTGACAGGAGGCATTGTTGTAATCTTGGAAAATTGTTCTGGTAATTACTCTGGATGGGACTGAACTGACTGGCGTTCTTCTAGATTTGCAGCTACTGATTAAGGAGCAGATGGAAACTATGGCCAGGACAGCCTTTGCCCAGATTCATCTGGTGTGCCAATTATGACCACTTGGATCAAGTAAGCCAGGTATCATGCTCTGATCACCACCTGGCTGAACCACTCCAATGCCTATTATGTGGGGCTGTCTTTGGAAAGGACTCGGAAAATATAGTGATGCAAACTATAGTACTAGACTCCTTAAAGTGGGCGGTAAGTATAAAACTGAGAATAACATCTATCTTGAACTGAGGAAGCTTCTTGGATGAGAAGCAAAATGTCTCGAAAGAAAAATGAAATCCACTTGCCTTTTGTAAAAGCACTGTTGGGATAACCATGACCCGGATGACTGAGAATCTCCATAGATATCTATCTTGAAGTTTTGGTAGGCTTTGGGCCCAACTCAACGTGCTGCAATCATTTTTAAAGCCCTTTATGATGTGGTGTCAGGATACATCTCAGGCTGGGGGGTCAAACAGTATGCCCCTCAGACAGGGTCCGCAACTTGGGAGTCCTCCTGGACCCACAGCTGACTTTTGAACACCATCTGTCGGCTGTGACCAGGGGGGCATTTGCCCAGGTTCGCCTGGTGCACCAGTTGCGTCCCTACCTGAACCGGGAGACCCTCACAACAGTCACTCGTGCCCTTGTGACCTCCAGACTGGATTACTGCAACATGCTCTACATGGGACAGCCCTTGAAGACTATTCGGCGACTTCAGCTTGTCCAGAATGCAGCCGCGCGAGCGATCGTGGGTGCGCCTCGGTTCACCCACGTAACACCTATCCTTTGCGAGCTGCACTGGCTGCCTGTTGATCTCCGGGTACGCTTCAAGGTGCTAGTTGTCACCTACAAAGCCCTTCATGGTATTGGACCTGGATACTTGAGAGACCGCCTACTGCCAATTACCTCCACTAGACCAATTAGATCCCACAGACTAGGCCTCCTCCGAATTCCTTCAGCCGGCCAGTGTCGACTGGCGACTACCCAGAGGAGAGCCTTCTCTGTGGCTGCTCCGACCCTCTGGAACGAACTCCCCGTGGAGATTCGTACCCTCACCACCCTCCAGGCCTTCCGCATAGCCCTTAAAACCTGGCTGTTCCGACAGGCCTGGGGCTAAAGACTCACTGCCCCACTGCGAATGGTATGATTGTTGTGCTTTTAACTATGTATGGTTTTTATGTTTTTGTAACTCTGTTTGTATTTCCCCTAACTTTTTAAGTTGTGAGCAGCCCTGAGTCCCTTCTGGGAAAAGGGCGGCATACAAATAAATTAAACCTAAACCTAAACCTAACATTGGATAACACCTTACAAAATCTAATCTGTAGGTCTCCTCTGTCTATAGAGTTTATGAGACACGGGGCATGTGATAGGCTTTCTCTTCCTGGAATTGCAAATGGTTTCTACTCTGAAAATGTTTTGAAAGCTGATTCTGGCTTGGATTTGCAATGAACAATCCACCATCCTTCTTTGATTGTAGCAAATCTACTTTGATTGTCTCCTCAGACCTTCTCCCAAATGAAACTGTATGTGAAGTTCTCATGCTTCTTTATCTGGGAAGCATTTTGCAATGTTTAAAAATTTTTAAAAAAGGAAAAAAAGGGAAGAGTCCAACATGGAAGGGAAAATATGGCTTCTTTTTTTCCAGCACTCTGCCAGAGGCTCAGGTAATTCAGATGCAGCATGGATAAAAATACATTATTTTGTTATAATGGTCCATTTGCATATAAAACTGTGGAAAATTCCTGATTGAGGAAAATTAATTCCAAGCCAAATCTGAAATGAATCAGGCTGAAAAATTATGATCAAATTGTCAAACCAGATAGGGCAGGTCTAAACTGATTGGATGATTTGGATGGCTTTTCTGCAAAATGCATGGGATCAACTTGATTTGGTCCTTTAAAAATAAAACATCAAGTCAACTCAGTTTCCAAGTCAACTTGAATCGTTACTGTATATCAGACTGTTATGATAATCTGAACGGAGAATTCAAAGCAGATAAGAGGCTAGCTACTAGTCTTCTTGCTAGTATCTGTAGCTACGTTTAGAAGGTAGGCAGAGAATATGCTTGAATATGATAATTCATAATTATTGTAATGTTTGCTAAGGTACACAGTTGGTCACATTAAGGCGACAATGTGTGGTGTCTTGATGAGTTTTACAGAACTTACAAGTTTTCAAAACCCAAACGATACTGACTGTTTCTGTTTTATACACTAAACTTCTAAACTCTTTTTAAAAGGCAGTTCCTAAGGCTCCGTTGTCCAGCACTGAGAAAGCCAAGAACAAACTTTTGCCAGCAGCCTCAGTGCATTGAAAACATATTTTTAATAATATCCAGATGGATCCACAAAAACAGCTTGCTCTCCATCCCTTCCCCCAAATCAGTTGCAGGATAAATGAGATTCAAGTGGTCGAAGGAGGGGTAGATTGGAGGAGAGATCCTTGGTCTCCCCAAGAGACCCAAGATATGGCTGAAATATAAAACGCTACGGTGGAAACAGCACGGTCCTAGGCAAACTTGGATGGAAAGCAAAGGAGAGGCCCAACTGGGTGCCCTAGGGAACGAAAACTTGCACTTGGAGTGATTGGACAGAACAACCAACCTTTCTACTAGCCCAAGTTTCACTCATTTGATCTGAAGTCGACATCCCTTTTATTTATGAGCTGCTTTGTGAAACAACCCCCACTTTTTCTGGGGACCTCGTCCCCCCCTTCCAAAAACAAACACACAAAAGAAAGGAAATGGGCTGACTTCATTCATCTGAGAGTGCAGAGCTTTTACATTGCAGATGAAAATGGGAAAAGTGTGGCTAAGGGATGTGAAGCTGTTGGGCATGAAATCCTGAATTCAAAAATGCGTCACTCTTATGGGGCTGCTTGTCCTGCTCGATTCCTTCATAAGGTTGAGGCAAATTGACAGCCTTTGTTAATATGGATCATTGGGGAGAGGTGAAACCAAGATGGCTTCTTGGAAACACCCCAGAATCTTCTACAAAGTTGAGGGCTTCCTCAGTGGTTTAAAAATTATCATTTTATAGTTACAGTTATTATATTCTGATAATATCTATGCAATATCCGAAAATGTCACAGAAGAAACAGAGATCCATGAGTTACTTCCAGTGAGGGATCATGATCACCACCACCCCCGAGGCCTTACATCATCTTGATCTGACTTTTCCGCTGCTCAAGTGGTGCCTGTTTGTTCAGCCTTGTGTGGTTCTTGGCTTTGTGTTTCCTGAGCCTGACATCCCGCTGGTCCTGCTGGAGCAGCTTCTTCACATTTAGAGACATTGTCTGATTCCTGGATCATGGCACTCATTAGGTGCTTTAGAGATTGTGGGAAATGAAAGGGAGAGATGAACTAAACTTTTGATATTGTAAACTGAGTCAGCCATCAGCTCTGCCAGCAGCAGTGCCAATGTAACTGCAGCCAGCCAATTCTCCTTCCTTTAATCATCCAAACCAGTAAAAATGGGCTGAGGAGAGTCAAACCATCCTAGCATTCAATACTGACTACCTTCTTCCTTTTCTTCTTTGCACTACCATGGAAGCTTATCTGGTTACTTTTGAGGCTCAAGTACCTTTACCAATGCTCCTGTGTTTCCAGATTTCTTTCAACCTGTTTTAGTCCTCCTTCGTGTTTGAGTTCTTTCTAAAGTATTCGCCAGGTAAAGAAGAAAAGTTCCATTATTTTAGATAGGAAAGAAGTGAGATGTTTCAGGAATCTACCTCTACAGGGGATTATTTGTTCATGACAAAAATCTCTTTTACTCCTATCCTGGCACCTCCTTTTGTATCTCCAAAGACAACCCAAGCAGTTTCTCTGACCCATGCAATATGTGTTGCAGTGGCCAGTGTTTTCTTGCTGACCAATGACTTCCTTGCTGTAGCAAGCCAGAGAAGAAGAAAAAATCTCTTTGGCCATAAAAACCTGCCCACCCCAAATCAGACAATATGATTTAGCTTGGAATTAGAATGAGTGCAACTGAAGCAGAATAGAGGTAAGCTAATATAGATAACTAAGTTTTTGATTGTATGGCTTAGTGCCAATAGAAGAGTCAACAGGTATCAGACAAAATCAACAAATTCTCCGTCTGATTAATCTAGCAAGTTTCTTGCTGGAGCATCTTTTTCTGCTTCCATTCTCCCTCCTCTCCCCCAGGAGAAAAGGGAGGGGGAGAGGGAGGAGGAAAAGAGGAAGGGGCAGAAGGAGAAGAAGGAGGAAGAAAAGAAGAAGAAGAACAATATATTTGGATAGTAACACAGCACAGAGAATGCCTGCAGCAATGAACCAGCTTGGAGGGATTTTTTAGGGAAGAAGGAATTGGGCAAAGGAAGTGACATATTTTGGTATCAGAGTAACATTTGCAAAGATTCCCTAGTCAGGAAGAGAGGATGCAGATACTTGAATATTCATATCCTGGAAACTTTCCGTATATAATACTCTGACTCTACCCTGAATTAAAGGATTATGGGGTCGTAAAAAGGAAGTTTTAGTGCATGCAGTATTAACTAAATATCTCTATCATCCATCTATCTATCTATCTTATCTATCTATCTATCTATCTATCTATCTATCTATCTATCTATCTATCTATCTATCTATCTATCTTTCTATCTATCTATCTAAATATCTATCTATCTATCTATCTATCTATCTATCTATCTATCTATCTATCTATCTATCTATCTATCATCTATCTATCATCTATCTATCTATTTATTTGTCTTGTATGCCGCCCACTCCCGGAGGACTCCGGGCGGCTCACAAAAGACAAGGGAAAGGGTGGAACGAGACAAAGACAACATATTAAAAACAAAACCAACATTCACATTTTCTGTGGAGGTAGATGCTTCTCAGCTCCCCCCAGCCTGCTGGAACAGCCAGGACTTGGTGGCTTTGCAGAAGGCCGGGAGGGTAGTAAGGATCCGGATCTCAACAGGGAGCTCGTTCCAGAGGGCTGGAGCTGCAACAGAGAAGGCTCTCCCCCGGGGAGTCGCCAGCCGACATTGGCTGGCAGATGGAATCCGGAGGAGACCCTACCTGTGCGATCTAATTGGTCTGAGAGAGGTAATCGGCAGGAGGCGGTCTCTCAGGTACCCAGGTCTGATGCCATGTAGGGCTACATATCTATCTACATATCTACCTATATCTATCTATCTATCTATCTACCTATATCTATCTATCTATCTACCTATATCTATCTATCTATCTATCTATCTATCTATCTATCTATCTATCTATCTATCTATCTATCTATCTATCTCTATATCTACAGTATCTATCATCCATCCATCCAGTGGTGGGTTTCAAAAATTGTTCGAACCTACTCTGTGGGTGTGGCCTCCTTTGTGGGAGTGGCTTGCCACCCATGTGACTGGATATGAAGATGCCGACGACACTTGTCAGAACCACCTTAAATTACCTCACACACAGCACTGGCATGCATAAGAATATGATGTAAACTTGTTTTTTAAAAGGCATCTTTGGTTTGCGTTAAAACAACTTCAACACACGCAATGTTCTGATTGCACCACAAACGCAGTAGTCATCCTTACCTTTCACAGAGGCACTGAGTTTTATAAATATGAGCATGATAGTGTAGAATAATCATATCCAAGGACCAGTGGTGGGTTTCAAAAATTTTTGGAACCTCTTCTGTATGTGTGGCCTGCTTTCCGGGTCCACTGGTGGAACCTCTTCTAACCGGTTCGGTAGATTTGATGAACCGGTTCTAGCGAATAGGTGCGAACTGGTAGGAACCCACCTCTGCATCTGTCCGTCCATCCATCCATCCATCCATCCATCCATCCATCCATCCATCCATCCATCCATCTATCTATTTATCTATCTATCTCACTTACCAGCATCATCATCTACTCTTCTGCTTAATTTGGTAAGCGGAATTTTCTGTAGCAAGCTTTCTTTAGTAAGGACCCCAAGAGTCAGAAATAATTCTGAAGACATAAGTTATAAAGTTTCCTCGAAGGAATGTAAAGTTATTACTATTAAAGTAAGTGTTGGTAGAGAACCAGAACAGAGGGATGGAAAAATGTGCATGAATAGTAAATGCAGCAATTGATGTAGGATTCTTCTTTCTTAAAACATAACTATCAGAGCTCTGTTTACGTTTTCCAAAAACAATATGTATATTGGGCTGTAGGGATCTCTCCCTTCTATTCTTGGAATAGGACAATGTTCTTAAAATGTTAAAACTATATTTATCATATTGCAAAAATTGATTAATCATATAAGTAATACCATGAAAGGAGGAGTTGTAACTGTTCAGTTCAGTTGTGAGAACAACAGAAAGAGCTAAAGGATTTTCCTGGAAGTTGAATAAGAGGAAGAGGGAGAATGATAATAAGTTCTGTGTTTGAGAAATAACGTGTTGAGATATGAGGGGTGGAAGATAAAATGAACAGATAGTGATTGAAAAGGGTTTGTATTAAGAAATGTTGATTTTCTATTGTGAAACATTGAGCTCCTACAGAGTAAGCAGAAACTGTAAGAGAAATATAGGACAGGTTGGATCCAGTGAGAAGCTGATTGAGTGAATGAAAAAAAATATTTTGCATGTTCTCTGGGAAAGTTTTGAACAAATTTTCCTTCTAAATCAAGATATTTAACTTGGCTAATGTGAAACCATGCAAAACCAGCAAGCAGAAGTAAAAACTTTGTATTGACTGTGTTCTAAGGTGAAAATGAATGAACAGGAATCTGCAACAGTGCCCTTATTTGTCTTTCTGAAAAGCGCCTTAAAGAGGACTTGCAGCAAATTACAAGCCGATAGCAGATTAGGAAGAAAATAAATAAATAAAAAACGAAGACAAGAATCTATTCATTCAGGTAAAGAAGTCTCTACAAAAGAATTGTATTTAATTAAATGTATATGCCAATGAAAGCAAAAGGAAGGAAGAAAGGAAGAAGTTATAAGTACACAATGGATGGGAGTAACAACCAGAGGCAAGACAAAAAGGAAGTATTTTATACCATTCTGCTAAAGCTAGAATTGGTTTTCTGATGAAACAGGGTCTGAGTGTTTACAAGAAGAAAAATATGCCCATTGGAGCAGATGGAACAGTATACCATATCATCACAAGTTTTGAAAATCTTGGGAAGAAATATTAAGTCTGTCTGAGCTCAGATCATCAGCCTTCCAGTCCACAGGAAGGAACTGGTATGGGAGAGAAGAACACGGCTAGTTAGTGACTGACTACCTAATACGGCCAATGGGAGAGAATTGGTTTCTAGGACTGTGGTCCAAGGTATCTAGATGTTGGATGGACTGGTTTGATCGAAGTTCAGTGAGTTTCAAGAGGATGGTTGGGTTTTGCTTTAAATTGACTCCAGAGCAGTGGTGGGTTTCAATTTTTTTTAGAAACTCTTCTGTAGGTGTGGCCTGCTTTGTGGGAATGGCTTGCCGGCCATGTGACCAAGTTGCTTGGCAGTCATGTGACTGGGTGAATGTGGCCAACTTGTAAAATGTGGTGAAACTCACTTAACAACGCTCTTGCTTAGCAACCAAAATGTTGGCTCAGAAACTCTGGCATTTGAAGCACGCAAGTCTTAAAGCTGGCAAATTACAAGACCCTTGCACCCCTAACCCTTTAGAAAAAAAAACCCCAGGGGTTTTCAAACTTGATAGCTTTAAGACTTGTGGACTTCAACTCCCAGAATTCCTCCTCTCGCTCTTCATCTTGATGATGAGCAGACCAGCAGGGGGAGGGAGCTGGAACCGGTTCTAAATGACACTGTAGATTTGTGGAATTTCTTGTATAGAAGAGGTTAGAACTGGCAGGAACCCACCCCTGCTCCAGAGGAAGCTGCATGTAGTAAGGACAACCTTGAAATAAGGACTTCACATAAGAACTTTTGTGCAGCATAGAAAGTGTATCTGAAATAAGACTATTTTAAGAAAAACCAGAACATTGGCCCATAAAGTTCAGGGCTTTCTTCTTTGTACACTACTGTTTCAAGCAAACAAGACCAACATGAGCTATTGTTCAGAAAGAACAATATGATTTAATAGGCATAACAGAAACTAGGCAATACTGTACAATAGTCCTCACCTTACGACCACAATTGAGCTCAACAATTATGTTGGTGAGAAATTTAAATTAGTAACAGTGTTGTTAAGTGAATCTAGTTTTCCAATGCACTTTGCTTGTCTGAAGGTCGCAAAAGATGATCCCATGACCCTGGGACACTGCAACCATCATAAATGTGAGTCAGTTGTCAAGCATCCAAATGTAAATCATGTGACCACGGGGATGATGCAATGGTCATAAGTCACTTTTTTCAGTGCTGTTGTAACTTCAAAAGTCACTAAATGAACGGTTGTAAGTCGAGAACTACCTGTATTGTATGATTCCCTTTACTGGAATATGGCTGGAATATAAATGATACAATTCACTCAAAAAGAATACAAACAATAGAAAGAGGGGAGGAATTGCTCTTTGTTCTAAAACTATCTTGCTTAGAAATTCAAATAAATGAAGTTGACAATGCTATGGGATAAAATAAGCGGAGGAAAATAGAATTTCCATAGTTTGATTCAGCTGTGTTGTAATACTACATTCACCACATATCCAAATTCTTAGCAAACTGGATTTGCATGTGTTTTTCTTTTCTTCTATGACCCTGTATTTAAATAATTAAAAAGCAGCTTAAAATGTAGGTTGCATAATTTTATGTCTGTAACTGTAAGCATGAATTACCACCGTTTAAAACTCTTGTTGTCCTGGATAATATTCTGAGCAGCACAACTGAGATTTTACCAAACTGGGAAATGTTTAGGATTGAAGATATCCCAGAAAAATAAACCGATGGGTAGAAGGAGATTTGCCCTAGTTATGAGACACAGCCAAAGCGGATCCTTAAAATAAAACAGAAAACCACTTGTTTTCTGTATATGATATTGAAATGAATCTGATCCTAAAATTCATTTATCTTGTTGATTAATTTATCTAAAAGAATGAGTTCAGATGGATTTGAAATAGAATTTTGGACGAATCCTTCCTGTGGAAAAAAGCTTTTCTTTTGAATTCTCTTTATAAAAATGATGAGACCTTTAAGATTAAATATTAGAGGGAACCAGAAAGAACTAGAGATTACAGTTAAAAGAGAATGCTTATGTCTGATTTATTAATACAGAATGGAGCAAAATATTTTAACATTGAACATCTCAAAGCATATTTTTGAACAATGAACTCAGAAGTTTATTTTTACAGGGCTTTACAGATAGACTGTGTTTAAAAGATGTTATGAAAGAGGAACAAATTTCACCTGACAAGATTGAGACTGACCTGAAAGTAGATTTAAAAATGACAGGCTACAAGAATGGTATGGAAAAAGTTGCCTCATGGGACATACAAAAGAAACAGCTAGTGCCTTCATAATTAAAAATGGATATCCAATAACAAACCAAGAGAGTGATCTAGATACCTTCTCAGTGAGAAGGGACATAGTTATTTTTTTCTTCACTTTTTATTTTTTATTCTTTTTAAAAATTTGTATTAGTTTTTATCTTTTAATTGTAATTTTTATTAAAACCACTATACAAAGAATTTGCCACCTCTAAATCAGATGATGCAATTTCTTTGATTTGTTCCAAAGCTTCTTATATCCAATGGGATTTTTTTTTAATCCCTCGGAATGCTTGGGTCTCAAGGCTCCAAGGGGATGTTAATGCTTACATTGTAGCATTAACTTCTAGTACTGCTTCCAGTAGTATCCCGAGAATATTCCTCATCAGCAGATTTATTAAAATTATTTTTTTCCTTCTACAACACTTTACAGTCATTACATCATCATTGTTATGTCTTCATACTGTACATGCATATAATATTTCACTTCTATATTTACACACCTTTATACACAGTTCTATATATATTTATATATATATATATATATATAGTTTTTTGGCTTAATTAATTTTATTCTTGTTTTGCAGCCATTTGTACCAATTGTTAGAAATTTCATAATATTCCGAGTCTTCTTTATCTTTTAATTTCAGTGTTAATTTATCCATCTCTGCACAATCCAAAGTTTTTTTAATCACTTGGGTCTCAAGGCTCCAAGGGGATGTTAAGGCTTACATTGTAGCATTAACTTCTAGTACTGTTTCCAGCAGTATCCCGAGAATATTCCTCACTGCAATGCCAATTCATGTTCATTTTTTTAAAAAATGTAGCTCTTTTTCTGTCTGTTTGAAACCAGACTGCAGAAGGATAATACAGGCAGTCCTCGACTTACAACAGCTCATTAAGCGAACATTCAGAGTTACAAGTTACAGCACTGAAAAAAAAGTGACTTGTGACCATTTTTCACAGTTACAATCTTTCCAGCATCCCCGTGGTCATGTGATCAAAATTCAGATGCTTCGCAGCTAGTTCGTATTTATGACGGTTGCAGGATCCCAGGGTCACGCGATTACTTTTTTGAAACTTTCTGACTAGGAAGGTCAATGGGGAAGCCAGATTCACTGAACAACTGGGTTACTAACTTATAAAATTGCAGTAATTCACTTAATAACTGAGGCAAGAAAGGTCATAAAATTGAGGCAAAATTCACTTAAAAATGTCTCACTGAACAACAGAAATCTTGGGCTCAATTTTGGTCATAGTTTGAGGATTACCTGTATAGAAAATTGCAAACGGTTGTACCCTTCTCTTTCCCTCTTCTGTTATCCTCTCCTGGCTATCCAGGTTGTAATATATAAAGATATTTAGCTTGCTTGATGGTGAATGTTTTTTAGTAGTGCTGTTGTCTGCTTGGGCTGCAGGGAGCCTTGTGTTTCGCAGGGGTGCTAAGAAGGAAGTCTTCTAATTATGTACCAGCTTGCCTTATTGCAGGAGGTAAAGCATACAGCATATACATTCCCTCTACTATCATATCGTAGAAGTAGGCAGCACCCTCTTCTGGGCTTAATCCAAAGGCTTTGGCATTATGAAGATGTTTGTATGACAGTACAAAAATTCTAAATGGCTGCCCCAGGATTGTGTGCCTGTCTCTGTATTGCCCTCTTCTGGATCCGTCTCATTGATTCTCTGCACTAGTAAGGCCAGAAAGGCTATTGTGAGACGGACAGCTGTATAAACCAATATAATAAACAAATAAATATGGGCATGCAGAGTCTGTCATCAAGAAACTAGGAATCAAGAGTACCTTATTCTTAATTGACCCCTTCATTGGGAGCAGCACTGTGTGTGTTTGCAATGCCGAAATGTATACAAGCAGCACCAAGCAGAGCTAAAGAGAATGCCCACTCTTTTTTTTTTCAGAAGCCTATAAGCGAATATTGAAATATTTTTTCATTTCTGAGACGAGCTGAGACTGCAATGGACTGTAAGATTTGGAGGCAGTGGGGTGAAATCCCTTGCCATGAGGCATTTCCGCTGCCCTGAAAGATTCTGCGTAATAGCACTTTAGGCAGCTGAAGCATTTCTAAATCGCAATTAGTTTGTGTCTTCCGTTTTGTCTGGATAATTATTGATGAACAGCCCCAACATAAATTTTTCTCCCCAGGAGGCGGGGTTGAAGGGGACAAGAGAAAGCTTTAATTACTGGCTACTTTGCATTCCCCCCTCCTGGTTTGAATGGCAAAATAGTTCTATAAATAGCAAAAGAATGCTGCATGACTCATATAAATAATGAGAGGGAAGTAGTTACTGAAGCTTCCTTTGTAGCCTCTCTGTAAAAAAAAAAAAAAAAAAGCCTACCAGCCTGTCCCAAAACCTGTTTACCAACAAGTAGGAAATTGTCCTTTTGACACTGCCCTAATAGCCTGGGTATTCTAAGGCCGTGGCACGACAAAACAGCGCTGGTCAAAATCGCGGCGATAAAATCGCGGCGCTAAAGCCGTGACGTCATCGCCGTGCGTCATCACCGCCGCGACAACAGCGCGGCAACATAAGGGCGCTTTAAAACGGCGCCGCGGCAGAAAGCCAACTTCATTTAAGGTAAGCGTTAGGATTAGGTTTGTTTTAGGGTTTGTTTTAGGGTTAGGTTTAGGGTTAGGTTTAGCGTTAGGGTTAGGTTTAGGTTTAGGGTAGTGAGTGCTTGGGAATGCGCGATTTTGCTCTCCGCGATTATGTCATCGCGGTAGGGTCGCGTTTTTCCCTAGCGCTTAGAATGGCGCGATTTAGTCTTCGCGCTTATGTCTCCGCGGATTTGTGGTGGAACCTTCTAAGGCAGGGGTATCGAACTCAAGGCCCACGCGCTGTATTTGGCCCACGGACTGCTTAGATCTGGCCCGTGGGGCTGTTCTGAAAATAGTGAAGGATCACCCTGTGGTGCCTCTGCCAGTGAAAATGGAGCTCCCAAGTGGCCCTCCTGAGCTCCGTTTTTGCTGGCAGAGGGTTGCAGGAGGCTGTCACAGCCAAAAACGGAGCTTGGGAGCCCATTTTTGTTGGCAGAGTGCTCAGTCCGCCATAGGCAACCCTGACATGAGTGACTTTGACCTGGCCATGTCCCCCCGCCCCCCAGAGGTCAAACACAACCCTGATGTGGCTGTCAATGACATCGGGTTTGACACGCTGTTCCAAGGCATTGTCAAAATGTAATGAATGGTTTTCAACTTCCTCCTTGATAGCGATGCTTATTCGGTTGTCATCAGAAAGCCTTCTTATAGCGCAGTGCTACTTTGCTGGGTCCTCTTTGCTGATGGCATCTTTTTTGCACTAATGTCCAGCCTTTGTAGGAGGATCAACAGTAACGCTCCCACCCCTCTCTTTTTTCTTCTCTTTCTGGTCTGCATTCTCAAGCAGACAACGGGAAAGTTAGACAAATAGTTTTATTGCAGAAAATAGAAAATTAAATCTTTGGGCGTACAAAGGGCCCGTTGGCTGCTGTTCCTCCCCCACCACAGCCTTGAAGATCTCTCTAATTTGTTTCTTTTTATGAGAAGCCTTGGGATGTGAATCAGGGGCTGCCTTTCACCAACTTGAACAAGTTAGAGGTGTTACTTCAGGGACAGAGTCTATCCTTGGTGTATTGCCAGCATCTTCTGCTATTTTGGCTCCGCTTGTGCTCTTAAACAAGCAGTGGGGAGGATTAAACCCACTGCCCAACCTTTCCTTCACTTGCAGTTTCCAATAGCAGAGAGGCCTTAGGACACTGCATGGGCCTTTACAGCACTATTGTTGCTAACTAAAAAGGACAAGGAGCCATCATTCACTTTCTCATCCTGTTCACAAGTGACCTTACTTGACAATGGCACTGAGTTTGGGCTGCCTTTATTAAATAAGCTGGCAAGTGTGTGTGTGTGTGTGTGTGTGTATGTGTGTTTATTCTTCTCTCTGTGGCATTTGTGAACGAACTTACTTGATGAGAATCGTGGTTCTCTAGTATAAAGCTCACACACACAAATTTTAACAAGGAGGAAAAGAGAAAGCATTATCAGATAAATGGAGGTAAGTGAGAACCTTCTGCTCTCTGAGCTTGGTTGTTTTTTGTTTTTTTTTGCAGACATTTCATTACCAAACTAGGTAACATCATCAGTCCTAAATGGAGATAAGGCCATTGTCTGTAGAAATGCTCTGGTCAAGCAAGTCCCTATTGGTGCTATTGGACTGTATGGATCCAATAGGGTCTTTGATAACTCCTTGTGGCCAACTCACCAGAGTCAACTTGTTGTGGCCAATTCACCATGGGACAACTTGCTGTGGAACTAGTGTTACTAATAATGAAGGAATAGTGGAATAGAATCATTAAAGAAAAGAGGGATAAAATGAAATGTGAATGACAAAAATTAAAATATTTTTGTGAGTTTTCCTGAACTGAGTTATCTTTGGTAGGTGGGCCATGCTGAATTGACCATGGTGAGTTGGCTTCAGTGCAGCAAGTTATCCCATTCTGGATCTATTGACCAACCAACCAACCAACCAACCAACCAACCAACCAACCAACCAACCAACCAACCAACCAACCCACCAACCAACCCTTCACTGAAAAAGACTGATTAATACAAAAATCTCCCCAATTTAGGGTGAAAATCGCTACTCAACACTGGAAAACAAAAATCTAAACATGCCAGTAAGGAAGCTCTTTAAAGCAAGTGAAGTGAACTGACCCTTCCAAAAAGCAGGGACAATTGCAATGGAGGTTCAGTAGTAAGATTAGTAATATACTCTGGGCAGACAGAAGAGCATCTGGCTGCCAATGACAGAGCCAAGAAGATGCAGGATAGGAAAAATGTTAATGCACTGAGGGATGAGAAGCAATTTCCTAAGATGTCAACATCCTGAGGAAAGGAGAGAGGAAAGAGGGTTAGAATAAATGAAGAGGAAGAGTCAAGGCCAATGGTTGAAATTTGAGATGAGAATAAAACCACAAGAGCAAACAAATTGGAAGAACGGTTATGCAGGGCTGATGAGAGATATTCACAAACAGATCTGAAATAAAAGCTGTGTCTTTCACCGCAGGACTCTAGCGATATAATCTGAGGGATATACAAAATGTAATCCTAATATTAGAAGAGGCTAATGCTATCTGATATCATGTTGCATTGTAGCCTTCTACATTAGGAAATACCAGTTCTCCCTTGGCAGAAAAATTGTCTAAGGAAGAAAACAAAATAGATTAGAGTGGTTGGGTGATGATGGGGCATTGAATCCTTCTCAGTCGTGATGTCTCACTTATGGAATGACTTTTCTACAGTGGTTCACTTGGCACCAGGTGCGAGGTGTTAGGTGCCAGATGAATACCAATTTGAGAGGTTTTATTTCTAGTGATTTTTTTTTTAATTGCCATTTTATTCTACTGCTATCCTGTTTTCAATACAGTAAGTAGTACACATATCTTGATTTAGTTTTTTTTTTTAAATAACAAAGGTCAGTTCAGAGGCGAACAGGGACAGCTCTAAATTTTTTTAAAATAACTTTCTGCTTTGAAAAACGTGAAAGCAGGATATTAAGGTAGAATCCCTAGAGAGGCTTAGTAATAAGAGGAGAGAGACTGTAAAAATGCTTACTTAATTTAATGAAAAATCCTGAGAACCATGAATACTTTTAGCCTTCAGGTTCTGCTTCCTTGAGGTTAGGGTTAGGGCAGAGCAGACATCTCTCTAGCTTTCTATTTTCTGAGGGACTTTCCCCATTCCTGAGCCACAATGATATCCTTTACTTGGCAGAAGCAATTTCTGCATGAAATTTGCCTTAACATTGACTCTGGTCCCAATTGGCGCTGCTCATCTGATTCACCTTCAAGAAAGAAGCTCTTGGGGACAACACCTCAAAAGACTTTCCCGCTCCCTGAAGTTGCCCTTGGGTGGCATTGTGGGAAGAATAAGCAGGAACTGTTGACTTAAACCTGGCACAACCAAGGACAACTAGAGCCTGTCTCAGCTAAAGGTCTTGCAACTAGCTAAAAGCAACATCATATGAACATGATATTTTCCCCTTGTGGTTAGGTGCAAATGGAATCACAGCCTAAGGTTGGAATGCTAGAAATAAGTCCACCTGAATGGAAAGAGATTTATTCCAAGGTAGGGATAATAAGAGCATTGCCACTCTCCAGCAGTCCAAAGAACCACAATCGTCTTTTCTTCCACTGATTTCACAATCTGAAGAACTATTATTGCCCCTCTGAGTGTTGCAAAAAGAGGTTTCTCTTTCTCCCACTATATGAAAAGAGGAAATAATATAAATTCCTGGCATCCCAGCCTATCCCATATCTTGATTTATGTGTTTATGCCTTCCTTCTTTCTGATATATCCTTCCTTCCTTCTGATGTATCTTCACCACTGCTTCCTTCCGATGTATCCTTCTTTCCTTCCTTCCTTCCGATGTATCCTCACCACTTCCTTCTTCCTAATGTATCCTTCCTTCCTCCTAATGTATCCTTCCTTCTTTCTGATGTATCCTCACCACTTCCTTCCTTCTAATGTATCCTTCCTTCTGATGTATCCTTCCTTCCTTCTGATGTATCTTCACCACTGCTTCCTTCTGATGTATCCTTCTTTCCTTCCTTCCTTCCGATGTATCCTCACCACTTCCTTCCTCCTAATGTATCCTTCCTTCCGATGTATCCTCACACTTCCTTCCTCCTAATGTATACTTACTTCCTCCTAATGTAGCCTTCATTCCTTCTGATGTATCATTCCTTCCTTCCTTCTGATGTATCCTCACCACTGCCTTCCTCCTAATGTATCATTCCTTCCTTCTTCCGATCCATTTCACATTTAGATTTTTTTCTTCCCACCTTCATTATTTTTATAAGTAACTTAAGATGATGAACATACTTAGTCCTCCTTCCTGTCCTATGATGGATAATTGTGAACTCATCAAGCTAGTCCTTTGAAAGACTTTTACAGTGACTGAAACCCAAGAACTACAGGTATGGTGAGAGGAGAGTTCCTTCAGACGGGGAAATAGGCTGCCCCAAAGCTCCACAGAGTCTCAGTGTTTTGTAGCCAAGTCTAGTTTTATTGTGGTTTTGACTATGTTAAGGAGAAGCAGATTGGTACAGCTACTGAATGCAGCCAACAGAGGCCCTGGGCTGATTGCCTGTGAGGACTTGCTATAACGAATGACTGAAGGCTACAATTATATGAAGACAGGTAAGGGTTATTTCAGCAGGCGTAAGACACATCTTTTCACACGCATTTCCATTTCTGTGCAACAAGCATCACATTTTAAAGAAGCCACTGGCTTCTCATTTTGATGGGGCAGAGGTTATTCTAGTGTTCTGGATTTTTTTTTTTAATTACAAATTTGTGGAATTCATTTTTTCTAGATTATATGGAGACAATATAAATAATTAAAATATTAAATAGCAATAAAACAATGAAGCCCCCAAAATACACTCCCCCCCAAAAGTAAAACCAATGAGAGAGGGTTGAGCAGGCACCCAGCTAGATCCAGAAAGCTCTCCAGATTGGGAATTAGAACATAGAATAGTAGAGTGGGAAGGGACCTCAGAGGTCTTCTAGTCCAACCCCCAGGACACCCTATACCATTTCAGACAAATGCCTGTTCAATCTCTTCTTAAAAGCCTCCAATGATGGAACACCCACAACTCCTGAAGGCAAACTATTGGTTGAGTAGTCTTATAGTTAGGAAAGTCCTCCTTAGTCTGATCCGCAGGGAGCAATGGTCAGTTTTTGTTTCTTTTTCTCTTGGAAGTCCCAAAGGTGCTCCCCCCCCCAGAGGCAACTGTATTTTCTTTTCTTCTTCTTTGAAGCGAAACCGTCTTCAAAGAAGGAAAAACACCCCAGAAAGTCCAGTTGCCTCTTGGAAAAAAAGCACCTGGATGACTGAGAGTCTCCATAGACTCTTTAAGGCAGCTATCCTCAAGGATATCAAGGGCTCTCCCGGGCGAGCTGCAAACCTTCACCCAGACGGCCGCTGTTTTTGAAGTAAAGACGCAGATCGGGGTCTCTCGGCTCCAAAACACGCACAGCTGGAGCAGATGCTGCCTTATCTGTTTATCTCGCGTCTTGCAGAGCCAGCAGGGAGGACACCAAGAGAGACTTCTCGTTCCCCCACCCCAATCTCCCGCCACGTGTGGAAGGGGGGGGGGATCTGCCTAAAGCCCAAGTAAGGATGGAGGAGGCCGAGAAAGGGTCGCCTTTGTCTTACTTTCCCCCTCCGGAACTAGGGAGATAATCAGGCGTGGGATGGGATCACAGGCTTCCCTGCGCCAGGAAGGACCCGTTGTTCCCTGGCCTTGTCAGGAGGATCTTCCGGCCGCTTCGCTCCCGGTCGTCTCGGGTGCATTCCTCGCCTGCTCGCCTGCCTGCCTGCCAGCGCTTCGCGTTGAGAGAGGAAGCTCTCCTCCTCCCCCCGCCGCCCCTTAATAGGCCCTTTCCTGCCCTTGATGGCACCCTCAGGCAGCCGCGGCGATGGCTTCCTAAATCACTTTGAATGGATTGGAAGCGCTGGCACGGAGGGTGGGCTTGGGGCCCCCTAATCCTGCTGAGCAGGAAGGCTTTAATAGGAAAATGTTGTTTGGCTGGAAGTTAGAAGGACAAATAAACCCAATCCGGAGACAATCACAAATTTTATTTGCCAAATAAACAACTTTCCACCACCACCTCTGTGCAGGATTGCAGTGTGCGTGTGTGCATAGGGTTTTTTTTTTATGGCAATAGGAAATTTGGGTGTGCATCTGGGGTTGTGGAGAGACTGCAACATTGTTAATTAAATTTAGTGAGCTGGATTCTCCAGGCTGATGTTTATCGGGTCGGTTAACAATCTGGTTCATGCCCTCTGCAGAAATCAGAGTGCTTGGAAAGGCTCCTTTTGCACTTATAAAAAACTGTCTTATTATTGGAACGCTTTCCACCCATACAGATTAGATTTGTGTTATTAATTCTGACCCCAACACTGTTACAAGGCGGCTTTTAAAAACCAAATAAATGAATGGAACTGGATGCTGTGTGTTGGTTGATGAAATCTTCCCATGTTAGGGAATCTGAGAGTGGCATGATGGCTCAGCAATTAAAATGCTGGGCTTGTCAACTGGAAAGCCAGCAGTCCAGGTTCGACACCCCCACACAACACGGTGAGCTTCCGTCCTTGCCCTTGAACTCCTGCCAACCTAGCAGTTTGAAAGCATGCAAATGTGAGTATATAAATAGATATCACTTTAGTAGGAAGTAACAGCACTCCATGATGTCATACTGGCCACATGACTGCAGAATTGTCTTCGGACAGTGCTGGCTCAATGACTTTGAAATGGAGATGACCGCCCGCTATAGTTGGCAACAACTAGTGGAGTAAAATCCTAGGGGGATCCTAGAGACTTTGAACTTCGGACAACTTTCATTAGTAATTTTGCATTTGTTTTTAACTAAGGACCCAGCAAATTTTAAAAATTGACCTTTCAAATATAATATGTAAAGTAAAAATAAGCCTATAATAATTTCTCATTTTCTTTTTTCTAATGTAGACTGGTGAGCAAAATTAAATTCTTCAGAATGTATCCCTGTTGTCTTGAAGTTCTTGGAAAGTTTCATTGTTAAAATGTAATGAATGCATTGAATGTCATAGCATTCTGGAATTTATTTATTGTTCACCTTCATAATCTGAAAGAAATGGGGAATTCGTGAGCCACCAGAATCTTGCTGAATAAGTCTTGGAAGCCTAAGCCAACATTGACAATGGTGATGGAAGTTCATCAGTGTTTGGATAACTATAGGTGCCTTGCTGTAACAAATCTTATTGTGATGTAAGTGGAAGGAGCTTATTCAGATAAGAGCACAAGGATGGAAATGTGATCAGCTTTTAAAAAAGAGAAATTCTGCACTATCACATTAATTTCTGCATGGATTCCCTGCCACCTGTGCATACCTTAAAGGATTTAACATTTGGTTGTTGAATCAAGTTTATGAGAAAGACCTTATGGAATCAGCTTAAAGAGATAAGTGCAGCATCTGGTTCCCACAATAAATTGGTTATTGGAAAGCTCACAAAAGAAAGCATGAACACTAGAGCTGTTTCTGAGATACATTGCTTCTAGTACTGGAGTTCAATATTTTTCACTTATGGAAATATTATTGATTAATGGGAAATATAGAATTAATTTTTGTATGTGTGATGTGCCAGTGCCAGCTCCCAATTCCTTATTCCATTGTCCAATCTCTTTATCAATGGAGATCTGTAACATGCTTGGAGAACAGCAAAGTAGCTGACCAATCAACCAGCGATGGGGAAGAACTATCCCAGCATACATGAGATAGGGCAGGAGAAAAGCCAACAAATGAAGAAATGGCATCTAAAATACCCATGGTGATACATGGGTATTTTATTTTCTGATATTGCCATTTCATAATATGACGTACTCAACAGATGCAAAAGGAATCAACTACCCATTCTGCTATTTAGATTAAGATGTTATTTAAAGAAAAAGGAAAGACATACTAACAACATGGCTGCAAATAACCTTCCGTGTTTAGGCTGTTTATTTCTTTACATTGTCCTTTTATTCAACAGTTTGCATCCAAATGCAATGTCAGATGAATGATATGTGTCAAGCCCAACTCTATTTCTCTATAGGGGTTTAGATCTCTTTCTACTTCCTTGCTCCATTTTATAGCTTGAACTTCTTCCAGGCTTATTATTCAGCTCTCAACATAGTTAGGGTGTAAAAAGCTGCAATTTCTACCTCCACCAGTTTTCTTTAAAAAAAATGTATACTATATATTCCCCCTTCTATTCTATAGCTATGGAAGGATTTGCTAGAAACCCAAAACTTTGGAAAAGTTCTTACATTCCAAAAATTCCATGCTTCGGTTGTTCCAATTTTTCTCTTAGCATCCTTTTCCTGTCCTCCCCATTCACAAACCCATAGCAGATTTACTTACTTTCCTTAAACTGCATCAGCTTGAGACCTATAATCTTTGAACTCCATTTTAATTAATTAATGATTTGATAACTACTTACAAAGGAAGAAAAGAGGTTTATGTTTTATCCTTCTCTAGTTATGAGCTGGAGGAAAAGAGACAGACTCGCTTCTTAAAATGCTGCAGGGACACAATCTGAGGCATAGCACTTGTGCTGGAGTGAACCCATTGAAACCAGTGGATTCAGACATGCTTAACTTAATGCAGGACTGAGGCCCTCAGCCTCAGCATTTCCCCCTTGTTCATCCATCTGGAGCAATTACTGGGGATTATTTTTTCAAGCTGGAGTGTTGACATTTCCCCCCAGTTGGGTGTCAAGTATACACATGAAGTAAGGAATAGCTGGGCTTCAGATGTCTAATGAAAGGAATGCCAGGAGGTTAATGAGGTGCTGGAAAACAGCAGAACTAAATCCAATATTACCATTTTCCAGCTTTCAGGTTTAATTAGAAATCCCAGTCACCTGTGCATACAGCAGGCACTTCCGCTTGCAGCCCATTGGCAACCCGGATCCTTGTATTCATGGGAATTGGGAGAGGGAAGGCCCTGTTAGACAGGATTAGGTAGCCCTTTCCCACTTTCTCCTGCTGCATCTGATTTCTATTCCACTATAATGCCAGACCTCCATAACCCAATCTGAACTGATATGCAATAGCTGTGATATTCAAGACAGCCTTTCTCCTTTTCTCCTTTTCCCGTTCCAAAAGAAAATGCGTTAGCAAGAATATAAGCTCGAATTTTTACAAATTCGGCATTTGAGACCCAACTGCTGTTATGTGGCAGGGTGAGCTCCCTCCATTCACTCCAGCTCCTTGACTAGGATATGAAAGGATCCACTATGGGCGTCTGAATCCCCCAAGCAACAGTGATGTCACATGGCTAACCTTTGCATCCTGGAAGTGCCTTAAATGGGGTGTCTGACCCAAACAGGTTGGGAACAATTATCCAGAAAAATAAACTGGTTCAAATTACAGCATAGCAGATATGAACTAACCTGTAATCAGTGGTGGGTTGTTAACTGTTTTACTACCTGTTTGCTTGTGATTATGCGTGAGCTTGCGCGCAACACTTCTGCACATGCACAGAAGCATTTGGGTGGGTGGGTGGGTGGGTGGAGCCTCCTGCCACCGCTACTACTGGTTTGGCCGAACCGGGGGCAACGCACCTCTTCCTATAAAATAATATGTGGGACAGATCTTGGGAACCTGGGCAAAGGGATACTTCAAGGACATGGTCAGATAAGACGAGGTGGCGCAGTGGGTAGAGTGCAGTACTGCAGGCCACTTCAGCTGACTGCTAGTTCGGCAGTTCGGCGGTTCAAATCTCACCGGCTCAGGGTTGACTCAGCCTTCCATCCTTCCGAGGTGGGTAAAATGAGGACCCAGATTGTTGGGGGCAATATGCTGACTCTGTAAACCACTTAGAGAGGGCTGAAAGCCCTATGAAGCGGTATATAAATCTAACTGCTATTGCTATTGCTATTGCTATAGATAAGAGATGCCATAGCCTGCAGCTCCACAGTAGGCAGAGCAAGAGGCACCTGAAGGGACCTTCCCTAAGTTCTCATGCTGCAAAGGAGATAGTGAGGAGGGCAATACTTTCTGACTTGCAAGATTTTGTCAATGGAATTTTATAATGAAGCAAAATGACTTTATCTGGTTGTGAGTCCTATCTGATTTACCCGTGAGGCCCACATAACCTTATATTTCTGTTTAAATATTCAGCTGTTGGAACTTACATGAAGTATAGATCACTGGTATAGAAGAATGCTAACAGAACATTTGTTTCGATAACAAAAAGAATGCCTTGCAGGAAATGAATGACACGAGGGCAAGTGGAAGCATGTGTGTGGTTCTAAACTTGGAGAGTGTTCATGGAAGAGGACATTCTACCTCCTTTGCACGGATAAATATACTATAGTAATTAGATATTTTTTCCATGCTTGGAATTTCAGAAATGTGTTTAAAGTCTGCATGTGTGTCTCAGCAGATGGCAGCACTGAGCTGATCCCGTTTGATTTTGGAAGCCAAGCAAAATAAGCATTGGCTTATAGGAGATTGACTGCGAGGGAATTCTAGGACTTAGGTTAGATTGATAATTGAACCAAAGGAAAAAAATAATCCCAGAAGAAGTTAGTGATAAATTGCTTCCATATTGTTGCTAAGAAAATCTGATGGTTGGGCATGTACTTTCAAAGCCCAATTGGCAGTTTCCAAAAGTGGGACCATGCAGAGGTCATGGAGAATTTCTGAAATATAGGAAGAATGGAGAAATGGAGCTATACGCTGTCCAACTCTTTAAAAAAAAGGGGGGAATTACTGGTCAGTACCTGAAAAAAGCTTGAAAATAACGTCAAAAAATAGGGAAGCAATGAGAAAGGTATAAAGTGATTGCTAGAGATCACCATGTTTGTTTCTTTGCTTTAAAAAAGAATCACAGGTCATTGCCATGCAAATCTTTCTGTTGTTTTGGGGGTCAGGGTGACTAGATTATAAATAAAAATGCTGTGGATGTAGTCTACTAGCGGCTTCAGGAAGTTATTTGATAAAACTGACCACAGTCATCTTCTTGATAAATAGGAACAATGTAGAATGGATGGTTCTCAGGGGTTGGATTCTACCAGTTCGGACCAGTTCGGGCAAACTGGTAGCTCCAACAATCAGCTGGGAATGAACCGGTTCACTCCGATGATCAGGTGGGTCCACCCACCCACTTGTCCCTGCGCTTTACTGACCTATATCTTCTCAGCTGATTCGTGCAGAAGAGCAAATTGTCGTGCCTCAGCTGTGTTATTCCCCAGCAGTAATGCGGAAAGTACGTTTTCTAAAAACTGCGCACACGTGCACAGTGCCAGCGTGAAGTGTGTGATCACGGAACCAGTTGTTAAACCAGCAGGATCCCACCACTGATGGTTCCACTACCAGAATGATTCACATCTGTTTGAACAACTGTATCCAAAGCATGGGCCCTAATGCATCTATGAAAAGAGATATGAAGTGGGGTACCTCAGCATGGGACTTAGTGCTCTTCAACATTTTGATAATTGACTAAGAAGTGCGGGTGGGGGAACATCTTGTCACTCTGAATATCAGTTAAATGTTCAAAAGGATCTTGATAGACTTGAGCATTGGCCTTATCAAACAATATGCAACAGTGCAACTTATTCTTATCAATTAAGGGTGGGGGGAAACCTTATGGCTTTAATAGGGTGCCATGTAGTTAGCTAGTGAGAGATGATGTGATCTTCATTTGGTTGGCATTTTCCTTTGTTATATGGTTGCAGAGAAATGAATGAGGTAAATTGGATCATAACCAGGATAAAACCTGAAAGGAGTGAAGACAGGTCACAACTGGAGCAAATCTGTGAGATTATGATTGGAAGCTGTTCTACCAATGTATCAATTGCTAAGACTTGCTGAATTTGCTGGAGATTCGTCCTTCCCCAAATTGCTGTTGTGTTTGGATTGGAACAAAGATCAAAAATAAAAAAGAAATTCCAGGGCTTGCAAAAGGCATTTTCAAATAAGTGCTTATGCTTGTTGCCCTCAAGCTGGCTAATTTCTAAAATCCTTTATGTCTGACTGCAGATTTCCTGCCCAGAAATCTAAGATTGCCTGGATCAAAAGTTAACCAATATGCTTTAATTTCCCCTTTTGACAAAAACAGTGAGCTCCTGCGGATGGCACTGCATTTATGTTATAGTATTTTGTGCAAGTATTTATAAGTCCACAGAAACAAGAATGTCAAGCAAACAACACTTTTCTGCCACCGAGATGCACAGCATTTGAGAAATGTATGAACGTGGGTTATAATTCCATGCAAGTTTAAAACAGGGAAACATTTTCTGAAGCTGAGATGGACTTTGTGCTACATGGGGCATATCTGTAGTTTTCTTGGCAACAATATAAAAGTACTTTACTGTTGTTTCTTCCTGGGTGAGCTGACCTAATCTGGTCTGATCCTTCAAGCTCATTCTAATGGATCACTACAGACACCTATCATGATGGTTCACGATGGACACTTAGGAGAATTTCCCTGCAGTATGATGAACAGTTCTGTTGACATTGAAATGACTGAGAGTCACTCGGGTTTTGCCTCTTCATAGACAGAACATGAGATGTTAAGTTGGGCAATATACCTGATCATGTAATCCAGTACTTCATTTGCCCTCTAGATTCTAATGAAGAGATCTTGTGCTGTGATAGTGGGTTGTTTGTGGCCCTCTGCAATGCTATCTTCAGATCAGGGGTGGGCTGCTGGGGGTTTCCAGGAGTTCGGGAGAACCTCTAGCTAAGATTTTGTGCAGTTTAGAGAACCTCCAAATCCCACTCCTGGCTGGCCCTGCCCACCCCTCCCCTCCCTTCCCAGAAGTCCACACGCAGTCCATTATGGATGGAGGTAAGGGCAGGGTGTGCACGGAGGCTCGAGGACCAAAAACAGGCCTCCCGGAAGTTTGGGAAGGCTGGAAACGGTCTCCCTTCTGGCCTCCAGAGGGCCACCGGAGCCCGGGGAAGGCCATTTTCGTCCTCCTGGAAGCTTGAGGAAAGCCTCCAGATCCCGGGGAGGGCAAAAACGCCCCCCCATGGTGCAGGAGTCTGAATAGGCCACACCCACCATGGCCATGCCCACCCAGCAACCAGGCAGAGAACCCCTTGCTAAAATTTTTGAAGCCCACCCCTGCTTCAGATCCTATTTCTACCCTCAACCAACACAACAATTTTTTGAATCCTGGGTAAATTATGAAAAATTGATTTGGGTTTTTAGTTAGGAAATGGGCTGTAGGTATTCATGGATTTACAGTGCCAGATTTGGAATAGGCAGTTCATTGCTAACAAAATGTTCCATGGCCATATCCCCTTCCTATTCCTGTTTGTTCTACTTACGTGGCTCCTGAGTGGCTCGATTGGAATAAAACAGGCAAATATTTAAGTTGTAAATTTTCTTTAGTTAGAAGCACAGTGCACAAACCAATACAACCAAAGCAAGCAGAGCTAACATAATCTGGGACCAGGAACGAGTGGGCCCTCTTTATCTAAGGAGGGACATGTTGTTGTCACTGGCAGCTTATTGGGCACTTTGGCACTTTGATGCAAACATTATCTTCAAGCACAGAACAATGCAGCCATTAACAATGTATATTTTTCAGTTTGAAGGTTCTGAATATATATATATATATATATATATATATATATATATATATATATATATGTGTGTGTGTGTGTGTGTGTGTGTGTGTGTGTGTGTGTGTGTGTGTGTGTGTGTGTGTGTGTGTGTGTGAATGTATATGTATATGTATATGTATATGTATATGTATATGTATATGTATATGTATATGTATATGTATATGTATATGTATATGTATATGTATATGTATATGTATATGTATATGTATATGTATATATATTCGTTTTTATAGATTTTCACGGGTATAGGTATGCTGGTCTTGTTGTATTTGGGTCTTTTCCCGTGTAAGGTTGAGATTGTCTTGGCAAACAAAGCCAGGACTCCACACCCACCCCACCAAGATTTATAGAAAGACGGCAGCTCCATGTTTTAAGCCGAAAACTCCAGCCTGAAGATGGCGAGTGAGACCTCGCTGAAACGTTGCCAAGACAATCTCAATATTACACGGGAAAAGACCCGAATACAACAACAAGACCAGCAATCTACGAAAACACACATCCACACGCACGCACACACACACACAGTCACACACACCGTGTTTCCTCGAAAATAAGACGGGGTCTTATTTTCTTTTGATCCCCGAAATAAGCACTCGGCCTTATTTTTGGGGAGGTCTTATTATTTTTGAGGTGCAGGAAGCGGCAAGCATGGTCACCTCATGGCCCCTGCTGTGTTGCAATATTTTTGGGGAGGGCTTATTTTAAGCATATATATGTATGTATGTGTGTATGTGTGTGTGTGTATGTGTGTGTGTGTATGTGTGTGTGTGTGTATGTATGTGTGTATAGATATATATCTTCATTCTGAGGTTTTCGCGGGTATGTAGGTCTTTGGTTATTCGGGTTTTCTCCCGTGTAAAATTGGAAGTGTCTTGGCGACGTTTCGCCGAAGTCTCATTTGTCATCTTCAGACCGCAACTGCACCATTAGTCACTTTAAACCCCTCCAATCCTTACATGAAGCACAAACCCCCAACCAATCAGAACACATCTCCACCCAATCAGAACATAGCCAAGCTCCCACCCAATCAGCTCAACCCCCCACTGGCAGTTAAAAGGAAGAAACAGTTGAGATCTCACATTGCTCCTGGAAGCACGAAACCGAGCAAACAAGCCTGAAGATAACGAATGAGACTTTGTCGAAACGTCACCAAGACACTTCCAATTTTACTATGAGAAAACCCGAATAACCAAAGGCAGACAGACAGACAGACAGACAGACACACACACACGTATGTATGTATGTATGTATGTATGTATGTATGTATGTATGTATGTTGGTAGAAGCCTATAATAATTTACATTCAATCCTCCAGTGTTCCTTTCCTAAGTCTTGCTCTCCTATCTTCCATTTGAATGGCTGTAGTACATGCAATATATGCATTATCTTTATAACAATAGTATAATTACTCTCACCGGCTTATTTTTTCAAAGCCACTGTCATTTCTGGAATTAAACCAATGAACTTACACAGTGCCACTGATCTGGATATTAATAAGGTTCCTGAATATCTCGCTTTTGCCCATTTGATAAAATCTGGCACAGTTTGTGCACTTCAAGTCTCTTTTGTTAAACAGAGCTAAGCCTCTGGAATCATTTCCTCCCAGGGACCATTTGGCTCCGACTCTGATTATGTTATATGGGGCTATTTTTCCAAGCTTTGGAATAAGTCCTGGGTGAACCACTGTAAGATTTGGGTACAAATACAGTTTTACTCTGTTACTCGTACAATTTTATTCTTTTGTATTTAATCTATCTGAACACATATCATCTGATTCTGTGTATCATTCTATTTTTATTAGGTAAAGAACTCAGAGTCACCTGGAGTAGAGCATTTTTGAAATCAATATAAATAAATGAATTCACATGGAAAAAGACAAATTAGAGTCAGTTACTCTTGCCCACGGGTGTGAAACTCACAGCGTCATGTTGCTGTCACGTGATGTTTTGCTATGTTTTTTTTCCTTCGCAGAGCTGGGGTGGGCGGGGCCTGCATGTAACATATCTGGCCCATGGGCCACTAGTTTGACGCACCTGCTCTATTCTACAGTTAGGGAATCTGTTGATGCAACTACATACTGTAGCAATGTTAGCATCAGGCTTTTAATCAGAGGCAGTGTTCCCATAGTTTACAGATAGTCCTCGACTTACAACAGTTCATTTAGTGACCGTTGAAAGTTACGACAGCACTGAAAGCGAGTTATTCAGTGTTTTTCACACATACAACCATTGCAGCATTCCCATGGCCATATGATCAGAATTCAGATGCTTGGCGAGTGGTTGATATTTATGATGGTTCAGTATCCCAGGGTCATGTGATCAGATTTCGCGACCTTCTGACAAGCAAAGTCAGTGAGGAATTCAGATTCACTTAACATGTTACTAATTTAATAAATGCAATGATTCACTTAACAATTGTGGCAAGAAAAGTCATAAAATGGGGCAAACTCACTTAACAAATTTTTCACTTAGCAACATACATTTGGGGCTCAATGGTGGTCAATGGTAACTCAAGGACTGTCTATATACAGCTGGTGGGATTTGTGCCCATCTGTTTTCTGGCTTGGTGAGAAACAACTGGCTGTACGGGAAAACCTCACATCAATACAGGGAAACTAATGCTGGGACCCAAACTTTTAAGTCATGAAATATAGGCACACAGTTAAACGTGTAAAGAGCCTAGATTTCAATCTGATTGACTTGTATAATTTTCAGTTTTGTAGTAGTAGTAGTAGTAGTAGTAGTAGTAGTAGTAGTAGTAATAATAATAGTAATAATTTTGATTCATTGACATTGCAATACCTGGTGATGCGCGAATTGAAGATAAGCAGCAAGAAAAAAAATCACAAAGTACCGGGACTTGCAAATTGAACTTGAGCGACTGTGGAAAAAGAAACCGAGTGTTGTCCTGATTGTAATTGGAGCTCTTGGAGTGATATCTAAAGGGCTACCTCGCTATTTGGAAATTCTTAATTTATTGGACTTATATCCTCCGACGTTACCTTAACAGTTCTTAGGTCCTTGGTTAGGACTCGAGCTGTTGAGCTACCAACCAGCCCCAAAGGCTGTGAATCATAATAATAATAATAATAATAATAATAATAAATCACACAATAAGCTTGTGTGATTTAAACCATTTGGGAGTGGGAAACTACATTCATAATTATGAATATTCATAACACACACACACACACGCACACATATATAATGAATATATATGTTTTTTTCCTTTGCCCTTGGCACAAAGTCTTGGTTTTAAATGGTTGTATAGTTTAAGTATTTTGCTTCTGTGTGATACACAAGTATTCTTAAAAGCCGTCTTATATAACCTTGAAATGGGCCTCGTGAATATGCACTTTCAAAGTGGGAAGCTCTGTTATAGGCTGTCTATGGCTATGGGAACTATACACTAAGATAAATGCTTTTCTAGTGAGGTTAACAGATTCATTTTGTATGTAATGCTATGGTAATGCCAATGGAATTGTTGAGGCTGAATGGACATTTTAGAGATGCAGTGTATATATATTCCATCTCAAGTACTTTGTGGCCCATTTTTTGTTTGTTTCCAGTATGAGAAAGAATCAAAGGGGACAAAAGGGAAAGTTCACTGGCTGCTTAATTGTTCAGGACAACTTTTCTAACGGAGGGGCAGAAGCAATCTAATCAGGTGACACTGGCAGAGGAAGGAAAAGAATTGCTTTCTGGCCATAATTAGTCTTCGGTCCCAATTTGCTGTTTCCATTCTTCTTCAAGGCAACATACCAGTTCTTATCTGTGTGCATCTTTGACTTGTAAGTATTGTAATTGTTTTCTTCCAATTTTTCCAGGAACACACACTCTGCTGTTGGCAACTGCTAAAGAAAAAGAGGTTGGGAGCATTCAGAAGGGAAGCACATACAATGACCAAAACCGTTTATGGCACTGAAGGACCATCGTGATTGTGTTTGGATTATGGAAGAGTTTGACTGAGTTTCTAGTCCAACTTTAGAAGGTGGGAAAGTCTGAGTATCTGCTGCCTTTTGGTAGGTGATAAAATTAACCCTTTTGCTCCAGATCTTTGCTGCTTAGCAAGATACTTGCCATCTATCTTGCAAGGCTGTTAGTAAGGCTTCCTATCAATTCTTTTTTTTATTATAAAGCGCTCTACATGGGGCTGCCCCTGAAAAGTGTTCAGAGACTACAGCCGCGCGAGCGATATCGGGTGTACCTAGGTACACCCACGTTACACCTATCCTCCACGAGCTGCACTGGCTTCCCATTGGTCTCTGAATGCGCTTCAAGGTGCTAGTTATTACTTTTAAAGCTCTACATGGCTTAGGACCTGGATATCTGAGAGACCGCCTCCTGGCACATACCTCCCAACGACCAATAAGATCTCACAGGTTGGGCCTTCTCCGAGTGCTGTCGACCGGACAATGCTGGCTGGCAGCTCCTCGGGGCAGGGGCTTCTCTGTAGCTGCTCTGGCCCTGTGGAACAATCTACCCATAAAGATCCGGACCCTTCCCACTCTCTCGGCCTTCCAAAAAGCCACTAAAACCTGGCTGTTCCGGCAGGCCTGGGGCTGTTGAACAACGTCCAGCCCCACTTAAATGGAATGTATGGTGTGTTGTTTTTTAAATTGTATCTCACGTTATTTTTTAATTTTAATTTTTATCTTTCTGTAAGCCGCCCAGAGTCCTACGGGATTTGGGCGGCATACAAATTTATTAAATTGCTAATTGCTAAAATGTAAAGGTTCTCCTCGCAAATATGTGCTAGTTGTTCCCAACTCTAGGAGGCGGTGCTCATCTCTGTTTCAAAGCCAAAGAGCCAGTGCCGTCCGAAGACGTCTCTGTGGTCATGTGGCCAGCATGACTAAATGCCGAAGGTGCACAGAACACTGTTATCTTCCCACCAAAGGTGGTTCCTATTTTTCTACTTGCATTTTTACTTGTTTTCGAACTGCTAGGTTGGTAGAAGCTGGAACAAATAATGGGAGCTCACTCCATTATGTGGCACTAGGGATTCGAACCGCCAAACTGCCGACCTTCTGATCGACAAGCTCAGCGTCTTAGCCACTGTGTCCCGTTTTTATTATAGACCAGCAAAACCTAGGAAAACCTAGCAAACCCTATTACTGAATGAGCTTTATTTCATTTAGATTTAAGTACAGTATGTCTCAGTTCCTCCTGATGGTTTCATCTTATCTGGAGGAACAGTGCCACTTTCTAATAGCTGAAGTGTTTCGGAATGTTGTTTTCAAATATTTCTCTTTCTTTTCCCAGAAATAAAGATTGGTCAAAAGGCATCCACCCAGCAGCAAAAATAAGTGACCTTTAATTGTGCATGTATAAATGATTTTTGATTCCAAGCTCTCCAAGCTACAAGATCTTCGCCTACCCTCAAAACTTCCCTATAGTTAATATCATGGGAACTTTATACTTACCGAGCCATGTAAGCGTCCATTGACATCCATAGCTAAGTACAATCCAGATCCGATGCCCTTTATGTACACTGCACCAAAATATTCTGTGCTGAGCAGTAACTGAACTATAGTTTGAAAGAAAGAAAAAAGGGAGGAATTATGAACCACTGTTAATACATAACTATTGTTGAAGCTGTGCAGTGCAGACTAAGTTAATTGCCAAGACTGATAATATTTTGGTGTTATCCTAGGAACTTCTAATTGCATGAAAATGTGTGTGTGTTGGGCATGGTTCAGCCTGATTGGCTTGCAAAAGAAAGGATTGAGAACCTCATGCAGATCAGGGACCTCAACCTGCCAAGCTCTGTTTCCAAAGACAGAACCAAGGCTTTTCTGAATCCCCTCCTAGCTCTGTACAAATATAATTGCATTAGCTTAATGGGCTGTGGAAAGTAAAGGCACTACCCAAGTTTATTTACACAGTCTGCACCAAGAAGTGTACTCTGTAACTAGGGTTATTCCACTGGCACATAACCGTTTAAAGAGTTTCCTCTGTAAATATTTTTTCATCAGGATGTCCAAGTTTAATAACTCATTTACAATAAATTCATTTCTAGCATTAGTTGGCAAACATGCATTTTTTTAAAAATAATGTGCTGGCTTGAAACTACTTCCAGGAGAAAAAGAAAGAGAAAATTATAATTCAAGAATGTTACCTAATGGTTTTTTAAAACCCCTAATCAGGCCTGCCTGCCTTCCTTCCTTCCTTCCTTCCTTCCTTCCTTCCTTCCTTCCTTCCTTCCTTCCTTCCTTCCTTCCACATGCCCTCCCTCCCTCCCTCCTGCTTTCCTGCTTGCCTTCCTGCCTTCCTCCTCTCCCTAATCAGGCCTTCCTTCCTTCCTTCCTTCCTTCCTTCCTTCCTTCCTTCCTTCCTTCCTTCCTTCCTTCCGCTTGCCCTCCCTCCCTCCCTCCCTCCTGCTTTCCTGCTTGCCTTCCTGCCTTCCTCCTCTCCCTCCCTCCTCACTTCCCGCCTGCCTTCCCTCCATCCCTCCAGCCTTCCTGCCTGCCTACTTGCCTGCCTCCCTGATATGTTAGGGAATCTTTCCCCAAATCGGAATTTTATCAAGATGTGTTGAATTATAGTACAGTTTCCGGAATTCCCAACCATGGAAAATATTAGCTAGAACTTCTGGAAGCTTCAGGTTAGAAACAGAAGTAGAAGAAATAAATTCATACATATAAAACCAAAACTGAACACTAAATCAGGTGGTTGCTAGGAAATATTAACAAATTCAAAGGCTGTCATCGCCCAACAGCTATGAAAACAAAATGCCTTTAGGTGTGTGTGCTCCTGGTTTGCGAATACCCAGAATGTCCGGCCATTTTTGAAAACCAAAGGCTGAATTAACAGGCAGCAGGATTTTTCTTATGGTCTTATGACAACAAAAGCAAGCCCTTCCAACTTAGGTGTTTGGATTTTCTCAGTCATAGAAAAGCACAGACCCAAAAAGTGGGCAGGAACAAACAAAAGTAATGTTAATGTAGGACTTTTTAAAAAAAACACCAGTTAATATCATTACTTCCCAGGTTAATAATATTCTTGGAGCACTAAAATTCCTTGGCTACACTTGAAGGAACTCTGGGGCTTCACTCCTTTTTGAATTTTTTTTTTTTAGCGTAGCATGCAATCCTAGAGCATCAAGTTGTAGTACCTTTCATGCTGAAGTTGGGCCTATTTTGGGCAGCTTCAAAAAAGCCTGAAGTTGTTTGGTCTGAAATGCAGGTATGTGTGACGTACATATTTTAAAAAAAGACCGGGGGAATGGAAAGGGCCATAAAAAAGCCGTCTTATACCTCTGAAAAAATACCACACTGGAAAGAATGGTCTTAAATTCAAACAGGAGCTTTGATCTTTTAAGGAGGCTTTAATTTGGATACCTGTCCTGACCAGTGGGAGGGTGTTTATGGGATTGGGGGTAAAGGAGAAAGTCAAGATAGCATCCACATCTACACATACACACACAAACACAGACACACCGACACCTAGACACACACACACACAATTGTGGCTGCCAGCCTGACTTTTTTTTTACTCCGTTTCCCCTACATCAGGGGTCAGCAACCTTAAACACACAAAAAGCCACAAAGGTCCTAACTGAAAGGCCTCTGTTCAATTCTGGAGCCAACTGGAAGTCTAGTTCCCCCACCATAGAGTCTCCTCCTAGCGTGGCATCCTTTCTCCTCTACCTGTCCTAACTGAAAGCCCTATCAATTGTGGAGCAGATTGGCAATAGGGAGCCACAGCAGAGGGATAAAATAGCCACATGTGGCTCCAGAGCCGCTGGTTGCTGACCACTGCCCTAGACCAGGGGACTGGACTCAATGCTCCAGAAGGCTCCTACCAACTATAATTCATTGCCTGTCTCTATTTCATAGTATTTAAACATATGTGTGGTGGAGGCTTCTATCCTTGATGAGCATGGAGACGATGAGAGACTTCCTCTATTAAATTGGCCAAGCATTTATACAAGTGGTTTTTCTTTCATTCTCATAACTCCCGGCTAGCTGATTGATGTGCAGTTGTCAATCTAAACATCTTCCCTTCTGTTGCCATGAAATTAGTTTCTTTTCTTATCAGGTGCGTCCATTCATGGGACTGATTCACACATGCATTCTTCATGGCATAATGGCTTCAAGGTAGATCTCTTGTTTTGGGTTGGAGACTTGAAATAGCTTTCTGCGCATTTTGGGCATTTTTCATCATGGCTGTGCTACTTCTTTTTCTTGTGAAAGTTTTCCCTAGTTACATGGGAAACTATTTTCCAAAGCCTAGATGATAGGCATTGCTCCTATTACTTGATTTTGCTTGAAGAAAGTTATAAAGCTGGTTGACTGCTTTGGAAATCTGGTTATAGGACAGTCAAGATAATGAGTCATTGACACCTAGAAGAATAAGGGAAATAGGAATAGGCCAACCTAGTGGCCATTGTCATACTATCCCTGGAATTCTGGGAGTTAAAGCTCCATACAATTGGAGGAAACCAGGTTGAAGAACTACTTTCTAGAAGAAAGATATAGTTTGATTTATACTTAATATCAAAGCACTTTATCATAAGTGTTTTGACTAGGCTGCTAATGTTGAAATTCAAAGTGCTGGCAAAAGCATGTGTTATATTTTATCTACATTACACTTCCCTTGCGTGACATTTCAGTGAGTGGGAAAAGGCCTGCAGCATGGACGGAAGTGGCTGATTTTTTAAGAAACTAACTCTACGAGACATGAAGAATTTGTTATATATAGTTTTAGATCCCAGAGTAAGCACAGGATGTCAGCAAGTCCAGATTCCTGCAGGAGATCCAGAGGGGACAGTCAAGACATGAGGATACTTAGCCAAAATTTCTAAAAAGCGAGTCCCATTTAGCCTATGTAGCACTGGGGATCAGGCTGCCTCCTTGTGCATGGATTCCAGATAAGTGATTTCACAGCATGTGGCATTTTGTCTTGTGCTTGTTCTTGAAAACTGGAAGCACACTTGTGCTTTGACAGAATCTCTACCTTGTTTGCTTTCCTACCTCTATCACTTGAACAAGATTTCAGAAAGGCAATATGCCAGTTTACTCTACATTAGCGACTTCCTGCCTGTCCTTTGCTATGTTTATTCAGGATGAGATCATCTTGATTCAGACCAGTGTTGAGGGTGCAAGCACGAGTATGTAAATGCTATTTCTAATAAACCTCAACCATAAACTGACTTCAGAAAAAAAAAAAAGAAAGAGAGAGAGAGCAGAGCTGGGGCAGGGGAGGAAAACCAAGTGTTTTTGTGGCTTTTCTTTTTTAAAATAAGTGCTTTTCTTAGAATTGGCCTGTGCATTTGATGCCATCTTCATCACATCTTGTGGAATGATCTCCCCGCAGAGATCCGGACCCTTCCCACTCTCTCGGCCTTCCATAAGGCCACTAAAACATGGCTGTTCCGGCAGGCCTGGGGCTGTTGACCCCAAAATATGGTCCAGCCCCACTTGGAATGGAGTGCATGGTGTGTTTTTAAATCTATCTTTTCTTTCTTCTATTCTTTTTGATTTATTGTATTGTTAGCCGCCTGGAGTCCTTCAAAATTGGGCGGCATACAAATGCTATTAAACTTTGAAACTTTGAAACATCTTGCGCCAAGGAATCCAGCTGGATTCCAGTTAGTCTCAGCAATGCACAATGTATAAACTGAAGTACAGAAGACCCTACTGAGAAACCAAGTTGTTGTGCATATGTGTGTGCTGATCAAACACTGTTCATCTGTTCATGTAGTACCAATAGTAGCAATGAAGCTCAGCTTATTATTCTTTCATCTTCTGCCATCTCACTACCCAGTTTTCCCATGGTATACATATGATTGATGTATTAGAAATGCAGAAAAAGAAATGCTGAAGTAGACGTCAGATAAATCATGCACATATACTGCAGAGTCATGCAGTTCATAGTGAAAACAGCCAATTTGTAAACCTGTAAAAGCACAAAGAAGAGAAAGGCAGATTAACTGATTGCATGGGAAGACTTGCTTCCTGTCAGAGGCCAAAGGTCACTTTTCTATCTTGTACTACCATTGGAGAGATATTAGCAGATGTAGGGCCCTTCTAGATGAGATGCTAGTTGTACATTCATCACACATCCCTCTCTGATTCAGATTTATGTTGGCAACTTTCACTTGTTACCCACCCATGTTTTTGTAATGATTCCATTTTTTTCCTTACCACATAAAAATCTGTTAAATAATAGAAACATGGAAGAACTCTATTTTTTTCATAAGTAAAGCTCAACTCCCTTGAGTGAAGCTCAGTTGTTGATGATCTAATGCTTCAACTATGTACTGTAACTTCCTTTGCTACAATACAGAAGTCATTTGCCATTTTAGGATTTCTCTTTTAACTTCATAGTTTGGGCTAGAATCTTGGGATTACCCAAGAGTCTCCCCATCAGCCACTGACCATGTTTGATCTGCTTAATTTTCAGATCAAATAAAGTCAGCTAAATGCAGCTATTGTGTTAGGTAGCACTAAATCTGGGTCCATCTACATACCAATAATAACCATAATAATTACACCCTGTGATGATACCTTTAATACAGGCCACATCTGCCTGTTTTAGGTCCTTAGGAAGGATTCCACAGGTGGAATCCAGCCAAATCCAGTCTCAACATCTGGCTGACTGTGCAATGAACCAGAATGATAATACCATCAAATACAGGTAGACATACCAAATCCAGGCCGAGCATCTGGCTGATTGTGCAGTGAACCATAATGATATATCCTGTAGCAATACCTTTAATATTATTAAACAACAATATCTGCCTATCCGGCATGACTTTGAAGGGGGGTGAAATTTTACGCCCCTCAGACAGGGTTCACAATTTGGGAGTCCTCTTGGACCCACAGCTGACCTTAGAACATCATTTGTCAGCTGTGACCAGGGGGGCATTTGCCCAGGTTCGCCTGGTGCACCAATTGCGTCCCTACCTGAACCGGGAGGCACTCGCAACAGTCACTCATGCCCTCATGCCCTCGTGACCTCAAGACTGGACTACTGCAATGTGCTCTACATGGGGCAGCCCTTGAAGAGCATTCGGAGACTCCAGCTCGTCCAGAATGCAGCCGCACGAGCGATCGTGGATGCACCTCGGTACACCCACGTTACACCTATCCTCCGCGAGCTGCACTGGTTACTGAATGGTCTCCGGATACACTTCAAGGTGCTAGTCGTCACTTATAAAGCCCTTCATGGTATTGGACCTGGGTACTTGAGAGACCGCCTGCTGCCAATTACCTCCCAAAGACCCATTAGATCACACAGATTAGGCCTCCTCCGGGTCCCGTCTACTAGCCAATGTCATCTGGCTACTACCCGGGGGAGGGCCTTCTCTGTGGCGGCTCTGGCCCTTTGGAACAAGCTCCCCGCAGAGATTCGGACCCTCACCTCTCTCCAGGCCTTCCGAAAAGCCGTTAAAACCTGGCTGTGTCGGCAGGCCTGGGGTCGATGAGTTCCCTTCCCCTCTCGAATCGTGTGTCTGTTGGTTTTTTTACATGCCCTGTACTTTTTGTGTAGTTTTTGTGTTTCCCTTCCCTTCCTTGGGTTTGTGCGCCGCCCGAGTCCCGCTGGGAATAGGGCGGCATATAAATAAAATGAAACTCGAAACTCGAAACCCCTGTCCTTTGGAAGGTCTAGATAAGTGGACCAAAATCTCAAACCCAGCCTAAACAGCTGACTGACTCAGCAATCAACCAGAATAATAATGTCTCCCAGCAAAAGTCCCACTTTAGGCATATCAGCTGGATGATCTTGGGCCATTCATTATCTCTCAGCCCTAAGAAGAAGCAGGGGATGGCAAATTAGTTCAGAATTTTGCAAAGAAAATGGCAGGGGTTGCCCAGGAAATTACCAGGAGTCAAGATTAATTCAAAGGCAGAAAAAAGCCCCCAAGATAAAACAAAAAAAGGGGGGGCAGAATCCCAAGAGGGGAGAGGGTTTCACTCTCTGTCTTGTCTCTTCTACTTCTGTCCTTTCCTGCTGATAGGGGATAAATCTCAGGCATCTGACTGGGTATTTTACCTCTATACAGTTAGGGAGCCTGATCGATGGGTTACAACTTTGCTTTGTAGCTTTCTTGTTAGTACAGAAATATTTGGCTGGAGTGGTCCACTGTAAAGATTTATTAAATCTGAAACAGGATTGCAGTGGCAAAAATCAGCGAACTTCATACTCTAGTTAATAACACGTAAAAGAAGGGTTAAAACTGCATTTTGTCAGCCTCTCAGTCAACTGAGCATTTTTATTGAGTGTGGCACAAAGAGCAATAGCTTCGGATCAATAGACCAAATTGTTTGTGTCCTAAGAAATAAAGATTGACTCCTGCAGATTCTCTGGCCTTCTCATTTCCTCTTTCCAGGCTGTTATGGCACAGAAGAGGCTTTTCAGTAGATTCTACTCCCTCAGGAAAATGAATCCGAGCTGAGAATACATCCTGCACAAACAGACATAAAAGGCATTTTGTCTTGGCAAGACAACAGACTTTAAATTAGTGAAAGGATGCCACTTCAAACAAACAGACCAATGGGTATTATCAAGAAGGGAATGTCAGTAGATTTAATATATGTAAAGGAGAGCAGCTACAAAGCTTTAAATACTTATGAGACATGTTTATAGCTTTTGCTGCCACAGCAGAAACATGTCCAATTTTCCTGTAGTCCTCTTTAAAATACTACAGGTCAATTGTTGGAGTAAAATTTCCTAAAAGGTGGGCTGTTGTGCCTGAAATCTAGATAGAGAGGTTGCAATTGCATACTTTTTATATATACATGCACATTATATGTGCATGCATTCATACAGAACATATGATGGGCATGTGTGTGTTTGAGGTATGAAGATGTGCTCAGAGGAAAGAATCAATCCTTTATGGACCAAGTCAAAGAGGATTTTAGAGCTGAGCCCATGATTTTCTCAGCTGTGTAAGACTGAATGATATTTGGCATCATTAGGTCCATGATTCAGCTTAGCTCATGGGTGCCATTTCTTTCACCACTTTGCACAATGCATGGCACTATTTTCCAATACATTTGTGGGTTCTCACTGTAATAATAGATGTGGTTAAAGGCATACAGGCAACTGTCAATGGATTTAGTCCAAATGAACATGGGTGCAACAGAATAATCCAGACAAATATTATGTTTAAGACTGTAGAGAGCTCCCCCCCTCCAAATTATATATCCGTTAAAAATAACTAAGAGCCCAGCCCCAGTTAAACATTAAAGGGGATTCATGACCGTTGGATCAACATCTGCCCAGATCTAGAAACAGCCTTGGTAAACTGTTGTAAATGCTTTGTAATAGAACTGGATAATATTTTCTCCTGTTTGGATCAATGTGGAGTGTGGGGGTGGAAAAATATAAAATGTTAAAAGACGTTTAAAAAAATAAAGGTACTCTGTCCATCTTTTTCAGAAGATAGTGCCAGAAAAAGGGACAACAGAAATATAACTTGACCTTTGCAAACATTTTGCATAAAATCTCGTTATGCGTCTTCATCTGGAGCTTTGTTATTCTGATATAATATATATGATCCTTTGTCTGACTAACAGAAGGAGAGGAGAATATTTGGAGACTGGCATAGTGTCAGCCCTATATCTGCTAGAACCTTTAAATAAGAACCTTTTTATTTAATAAGGTTTCCTGCCTGAGCAGGGGGTTGGACTAGAAGACCTCCAAGGTTCCCTCCAACTCTGTTATTCTATTCTATTCTATTCTATTCTATTCTATTCTATTCTATTCTATTCTATTCTATTCTATTCTATTCTACTCTACTCTACTCTACTCTACTCTACTCTACTCTACTCTTACTCTACTCTACTCTACTCTTACTCTACTCTACTCTACTCTACTCTTACTCTACTCTACTCTACTCTTACTCTACTCTACTCTACTCTACTCTACTCTACTCTACTCTACTCTACTCTACCCTACCCTACCCTACCCTACCCTACCCTACCCTACCCTACCCTACCCTACTCTACTCTACTCTATTCCATTCCATTCTATTCTATTCTAACAATCCTGGACTCCATTTGGTGAAAAAGGTATAGTTTACTAACGGTCAAGGAGAATACAATAGAGCAAAGCCATAACTGAAATTTGGGCACAAAAAACTCTTAAGTTTAACTTTCTCCCCTTGAGCCACTTCCCACTGCTGGTCTCCCATTGTCCAATCATATTGAAATGAATTGTTTGGTGAACAGTCTCCTATTGTGGGCTGGTATGCAGCTGCATGCCATTCTGACCTTCAGGCTGTGTTTCCAGAAGGTGTGATGTATAGTAAGCTTTCCCCTACCCATCCAATATCCCTCCCCCAGAGTCTGGCATCGAGCGAATGCAAGTGAGATGGCAGTTCTGACATATAGGCTGTCTTCTTACCCATCTATACTTGAGCTCAGACAATAATCAATGAATAAATGTAGGAGGAAGAGTTGAGGAGACCCTCCTGGTACATGTGGCTAAATGCTTGGCCAATGGAGGATTTGCCTCCTAGCTTCAGAATTTCCAGTTGAAGGTTCCTAAGATTCCTAGATGGTCCACTGAGCTATGCAGTAAACTTGAAGACAGGAAGGACTTGACCTATACCCCAATATTTTCCCCAAAGTAATTTGATTAATTACACAAATAGAATCTAGGTCTCTGCTTGCATTTGATATACTCAACTACAATTTATGCTTGAGTTAATGGTTTAATTAACTAACACCACACTTAAAAACTTTAATGGGCTTTGGATGGGTTACTTCTGACAATTGACTTGACTTTCAGTATTTGTGGATGTGTGTGTGGGTATGGATGTGTGTGTAGCATTCGACATCTTATTTATAGCACTGCTCTAAAAATAAATTTAATGCTTTGTTATATCAGCCAGAATGTATTGGGACCACTCAAACTGGATAGGGATGGGGACAAGTCTGTGTATGATGTTTCTACTGTCAACTTACACAGCATTCCTGCCCTGCTCTTGAGTTGCCATAGGCAAAGGAGATGGGAAAACGGCGAAGCAGCACGGCAGCCAAAAACAAAAGCACATTCCCAACATATCTCTCACAAGGCTGTCTCCCAGGGTTACCCACAGCAGCTGGAGGGGAGTGATCTCTACACCCTGCGAAATTGCTCTGCTGGTGAATGTGACTGATGACACCCTGAGAGGAGGGAGGAAACAGGGTTAAGTCTGGACCGTAAATTATGCGGGGTCAGAGTTGGCTTCACTTGGAATGTGTCGATATGAAGCTCCTAATAAATAACTTGATTTCTTTTGAAACTTGGCTTGAGGCTCATGATTTAATTAGGGCATCCACTGGAACCCTGACATTTACTCTCATTAAGTGACAGAGTGATATGTTTTTATATGGATTGTGCCACAATCATTTGGCCTTGACACAGAGGATGCCTCCAAATCTTTTGCCATGCCACAAAGTTGAAAGCCACTAAGAGAAGGTCACTGAACTTATCAGTTGGGTCAGAAATAACAGCTACAATAACAATAGCAGCAGCTTACTGTGGTTGTCATTCCTGTCCCTGGTGCCATCCACTTTGCCATCTGGAAGGATCCTCAGGAACTGACCACCATTGCTGCAATAAAGAAGCTTGGGCTGGTTGTAATCTGCCATTGGCAGGTCAAATTTTTCTGTCATGGCAGGAAATGTTGTGATTTCCCTCTAGACATCTCTTTCCCTTCCTTGGACTCAGGTCTTCAGTCCTGGAAAAGAAATTTAGCAGGATTTCAGTGAAAGGAGCCAAAATAGTAATGATACCTTCCATGTCATGGCAAGTTCAAAGTGGGAGGAGAATTTTCCAAGCATTATTTATACACATTATTTTAGGGATTACCCACCTCACGAAAGTATCATTCAACCTACAGAGCAAAACAGTATGCTGTATCTTTGGTTTCCTCAGTCTTTGAAAAGCCTTTTTGAATATGCCTACTGTATGCCATAGTATTAAATCAATAAAATGGTGTTTAATAAATAAAAACAAATAAGATAAAAGCAAGACTAGGGCCCTATGTTTACCAGTTCAATCCCTATCTCTGTCTAGAAAGAAAATCGGCAGAGAGAAGAAAGAAAGCAAGACCTAAGCTTTCCTGGATTACTTTTATTGCTTGTAATCAGAAGTTGGTAGCTTCTGGAGAAGAGCTAAACGCTGTAGAATGGGCAAAATTATAGCACACATGTACCCAGAAGTAAGGGTTTGGCATAATTTTCTGTTACATGTGAGATGTTTTAGATCTTTCATCTGTTTTCCATGTCAAATGACAGGAAGCTGCGTTTATAATTGGAGGAGGTTCCAACAAGGTTAAAAGGGATCCACAGCGCATGGGCACATGTACACACACACACACACACACACACACACACACACACACACACACACACACACACCAGTATAACTGGAGACTGTTCCTTGTTGTTTGATTAAGTATCAAATAATTGGCTCTTTTTCAAAGCAAACACCAAACATGGGAGTGGTTAAGAAAAATGTGGGGTTGGGTAGCAGCAAATGGGCAAATCCTTTTCACTTCTCTGAGGACTTCCTCAGGCCAAGTCTTCCATTCACCTCACATGGCACCAAAAAAAATGATGTTGGTAGTATTGTCAGCGAGTATTTGCTCCAGACAGGATGCCCTGTTACAATTATTTGAATCAGCAATCTCCTTTAGGCCACCTAAAAAACCCAAGCCATTAGCTTATTTGTTTTCTGAAAACTGATCCCAAAGCTGAGATAAACAGAGTAGTAAAAATATAGAACAAAAAGTGAGACATATTGTTTTAACCACACCTACAGATGGCAGATAATTTCAGATGCCAGTGGGAACTTTGTTCTTCGCTGAACCGTGGAATAGACAGATATGGCTGAGTGTGTGGATCTATATATGTACAGTATCTATAGTATCTCTATCAGTGGTGGGTTCCTACTGGTTCAGATCCTTTTCGGCCGAACCAGTAGTAGTTTGGCGGCCTGGGTTGCTGGGACCGGCAGCGACCCAGGCCTGCCATACCCCTGAACCAGTTCTCCTGGCAGTGCCAGAGGCGGCGCCATCTTGTTTTTTGCTTCTGCACATGCACGCATCAAGCAAATGCATGAGTGAACAAGCATAGTGACTGCTGGAACCTGCCCCTGATCTTTATCTCAATCTATTTCTACATCAATACCAGGGGTGGGTTGCTAATCCCGTTCCAACCGGTTCGGTTGGAATGGGGCCGGCGGCGTCCTCGTGCACGCGGGCAGTTCGCGCATGCGTCATAGCGCCTGCGCGATGCTCCAGCTGCTTGCGGAGACTTGTGCAGGCGCTGTATGTGCCATCCAGCTGCTTGCGGAGAATTGCGCAGGCGCTGTATGTGTCATGCGCCTGCGTGGAAGCGCAGAAGCCTTCAAAGACCGGTAAGGAGCGCAGGCGGGCGGGTGGGCCCTTCGCCGTTCCCGGAAGTTACTTACTTCCGGGTTCGCTGGCCAACCGGTTCGTGGGGACCACCGCGAACCGGTTGAAACCCACCCCTGATCAACACTTACATCTGTGTATTACCAGTGCTAAAATAAGGAGGGGTAGACGAGGGTGCTATCTTAATATATTTAATGGCCTGATGCTCCCAGGGCTCTTTTGAAATGTTTTAATGGAGGAGCTTGCTAGTGCATTTGGAAATAAGTTAGCAAGTTCCATATGTCTGTTTTAAGATTCATCACTATTTTTAGAATCTGTCCTTGCTTGCCAGTGGCCTGTGACTCCAGCAGAATTCTTGAATGAATACAAGCTCCTGTCTCCATTATCATACTGTGATCGATGTGTGTTCTCATCATCTTAGGCCTGTGTTTTTGGTATTCCATACATAGCTCTACTCTTGGCTTGGCTGCTAGACTGTATTTTCTGATAAGGTTTTGGGTTTTATGGAAATGAAAGTGAACACACACAAACACACAAAGGCTCAAGAAGGAGCAAGAGTATACACCAAAGACAACATGACAAGCCTTGTCTTTTTCTTGTTGAAAGCCTAATCATTTAATTATTCAAAATGCTTGGAGAAGGGCAGGAAACATTATCCATGGTGAAATTTGTTTCCCAGCCTTTGCAGCAAAGATGGAACAAATAAGACACAAGCAACCTGCCAGGAAATATGTAAAGCAGCTTCTCCCAATCCCTTGCTGTCCAGACTGCAATGTCCATCAAAGGTATTGGGAGGGTGAATGGCTATAAAAGGAGAAACCATGAATGAGAGCCCAAGCAGACACCAAAGATCTTCTCTTACATGATGGAATCCATGACAGGAATAAAGATTTTCTCCAGTAATGCCCCTATCAATGGATTCACATTTTAAACAATGTCTATGCATCTGAGATTAAATCTGATTTATTAAAAAAATGTATTTAGGCTATATTGGCTTCCCTAAAGGATGCATTTGAAAGGATATACATCCGATTCTCTATGTCAGTGGTTTAAAAAATTTGAGGGCTCAATGACTTGTATGATGTGGTCATTTGATTGTCTGATATCTTTTTTGGAATAATGTAATCATATAATGTAATCACACTAGCCTGAAGATCGCGAGTGAGACCTTGCTGAAACGTTGCCAAGACAATCCCAATCTTATACGGGAAGAGATCCGAATACAACAAGATCAGCATACCTACACCCGTGAAAATCTACGAAAACAAATAGATGTAGATGTAGATGTAGATGTAGATGTAGATGTAGATGTAGATGTACATGTACATGTACATATACATATACATATACATGTACATGTACATACATACACATACACATATCTATACGTGAGTGTGTGTGTGTGTGTGTGTGTGTGTGTGTGTGTGTGTGTGTGTGTAATAGCAGGGAACTTTTTCAGCAATCCCCAACCTTTCCAGCTAGGCAGACCATGGAGGGGGGGGGGAAGAGGAGATGGTTCTGTGGGAATGGCAGGCATGTGCGCCACATATGGAAATGGGAACTGTGTGTGTGCAAGCGCTTGTCTTCTGCTTGCATGCCCCGGTTCTGAATGGGCCATGGTCCGGTAGTGGGCTGTGGCTCAGAGGTTGGGGATCCCTGCTTAAAATGTTAAAGATTTTAATGTAATGTTAAACTATATACCAAACCTTTGGAACTGACTGCTTATCGGGAATTATTATAGTGAGCATAGGGGCAGAGAGGCTGTTGACTAAAAGAATCATATTGAAACAATGGACAAGTCATTTTGTTCTAAATGTTTTAAGGTCAAAGGGCTTTTTGTCAATTATGCATTTTTAAGCGCATTTTAGTATTCTGTAATATTTTTTCCTGTAGTTTATAAATAATATTTGAAAAAAATGAGAGCATAAGCGCATAGGTGTTTTAAAGTTATTTTGGGTGACATCAATTGCAAAAAAAAATAACTGATCTTAGTTGATTAGAAAGCTCACTCATCCCAATGTTGGGCTGTGGCTTGTCAGCTCTGTCAAATGATTCTTCACTTATTCAGAGCTTTATCTGGAACTTGTCAACAGGCATCTATGCCACTGTTTACTTAGGATTCCCCTGCCCTACTCCTGTTGATTGGCAAATGATTCTGTTGCAGATTTGGTGGATGGATGGATGAATGGGTAGGTAGGTAGATGGATGACGTCTTTCAATTCCAATTCCTTTCACGGGTATGTGTAAGCTTACAGAACAAAGTTTATTGGAACCATGCGGCATTGAACTAAGGGGCATTTAATCTGAAGGAAAACCAGTATGGTGTAGGGCAGGAGTGTCAAACTCAATCTCATTTCATTTCAACCGTGACGGCCTCCTGCATCCCTCTGCTAGCAAAAACAGAGTGTGTGACCTCCCAGGGCCTCTGTTTTTGATGGCAGAGGGCTGCAGGAGTCCATTGGGGTGGAAAAGGGAACCTGGGTAGGCCTTGCATGGCCTCCCTGAGCTCCATTTTTGCTGACAGAGGCACCACAGGCCAGTCCTTCGCTGTTTCCAAGGGACCTCCATGGGCCAGATTTAAGCATCCTGCAGGCTGGATCCATCCCCAGGCCTTGAGTTTTACACCCCTGATGCAGCACTTATAATAACAGAATAACAAGTTGGAAGAGACTGTGGAGGTGTTCTAGTCCAACTCCCTGCTCAGGCAAGTGACTCTATGCCAGGCAAATGGTTGTCCAATATCTTCTTATAAACCCCCAGTGTTGGAGAACCCACAACTTCTGGAGACAAGTTGTTCCCCTGATTAATTGTTCTAACTGTCAGGAAATGGTTGCTTCTTGCTTGATTAATTGAACGTTGAATTTAGAGCCAGGATTTAAAGATCAAGGTTTAAATCCACTCACAGCCATGGGAACTCATTGAGTAAGTTTGTGCCAGTCAGTTTCTGTCACCTTAGATTATCCCATGAGTAGATTGTTGTGGAAAACAAATGAGGACAATATTATGTTCACCACCCAGTAAGAAATGCAGGATGAAAATCATATCATATCAAATCAATCATCTTTTTAAAAGGAGTTCTAATAGTATTAGGCTTCCTAAAAAATACAATTATATTAAAAAAAATCTTTGAAAGCTTGTCTTACACGGTCCTTCATTTTATTTATTTTTGTTCTTAGTTGAAGAAACATTATTAACATTCTGTGGCTATAAAACGGCTTGGAATAATAGTGGAAGGTAATCCATTACTGCAGATTAATGGAGCAGATTAGAAATAGGGCAGTTTATGGAATTTGGTTTGGCTGAAATGTACTTCCAGATATGTTCTTTCCCAAAAAAGTTGTTCTTCATAAGTGTACACTTAAGAAAAGGGCACATTTTAAAAATGCAAAACAATTTCCATTCTTAAAAAACACAAAATTTATATTAAAGTTTATTTTTCTCACTTTTTTCAATAGCATAATCATGGTTTGCTTTGCATGAGCTCAGTATTTTGCCATTGTAAGGACATCTACATAAACCATGATTGTCCTAAAGGCGCTTTTTCAGGAGGCAACTGGACTTCCTTGTTTTTTTCTTTGAAGACATTTCACTTCTCATCCAAGAAGCTTCTTCAGCTCTGACTGGATGGTGGGGAATGGAAGGATTTATATTCCTTGCAGGCAGCTGGTCATTTGCATCCTTTTAGAGGATCGTTGAAGTACTTGGAGGGTTACTCAGATGACCCTGAGGACACAAATAAACCTCCAAATTCTTCAATGACCCTTTAAAAGAATGCAAATGACCAGCTGTCTGCAAGGAATATAAATCCTTCCATTCCCCATCATCCAGTCAGAGCTGAAGAAGCTTCTTGGATGAGAAGCGAAAAAGCTTCAAAGAAAAAACAAGAAAGCCCAGTTGCCTCCTGAAAAAGCACCTTTGGGACAACCATGACATGGATGACAGAATCCCTGCAGGCTCATAATTGTAATTGTAATTGACCTTACAAAATCATAAATGGTACCTGGAAAAATGCAACGGAAAACAATTGCTGAGTGGAATATATATTTTTCCTATCTTCTCTGCTTGGTAATGTTGCCCAAGTTTCAGTTCTTATCGAATTACACCAGTTCTTTCCAAACCTCTGAAACGCATGGTACTGTTCTGACCCAGCTCCCCAAACACGACTAACCCTCTGTACTTAATCACTGATTCCTTTATTAGAAGCGCCAGCAAAAAGTCTCTCTCTCACAGCAGGCTAACAAGTCCATTTGGCTGGAAGATGAATAGTTGTCTGCCACATCTATTCATCTCCGCCCTCTGCCTTTTATCACCAGAGCTAGGATGAGGCTTTGCTAGAAGAGGTGGCTCTTCCATCCCAAGGATCGGCCCACACTCTCCTCTGCCTTTTGTGCATCTGCACGTCAGGCGCTGGATCCAGCTGTTCCTCCTCTTCCTCATCAGGCTTGACTTTCGGAAACCAATCCCCCACTGTAGGGAGGGGGAACTGATTAGGTGGTTCTGCCCCAGGCACCTGATGGACCCTATGGGACCCTATTGGTGAGATACCTGACTCTCTCGCCCACAGTCCAACGGAGTCCTTGGTCGCTGCCTGGAATACAGCGGCGGCGGAGGTTCTAAACCGGATTGCGCCTTTACGGCCTCTCCGCGGCAGTGGATCCAGGAGGGCTCCTTGGTTCACCGAGGAACTCCGGGAGATGAAGCGCCAAAAGAGATGTCTAGAGCGACGCTGGAGGGCTAGTAACTCTGAATCCGACCGAACACACTTTAGAGCTTTTATTAGGACTTATCTAGTGGCGATACGGGCGGCAAAATGTGCACATTTTCCGCTCTTATTGAATCCGCAGAATCATGCCCAGCCGCCCTGTTTAGGATAGCCCATTCCCTCTTGAAAGGGAGGGACGCAGATGACCCTCTACAGGGTAGAGCTGAGGAATTTGTTCAGTTTCTGTCGGATAAAATCGCTTGGATTCGGACGGACCTGTACTCCACTTGGACGGTACCAGCCGAGGCACCGGGGGAAGGTCTTGATTGGATTTTATGGAGCGAGTTTCAACTTGTCGCTCCTGAGGAAGTGGACAAGGCCATGGGAGCGGTGAGTGCCTCCACCTGTGTACTGGACCCGTGCCCCTCCTGGCTGGTCTCGACTCATCTGATTCGGCTGCTGGAGAGGCCAGTGGTCGACAAGCCACAATAGGTACATTTTCCCCTTGACATACTGTATAGGTAGTCCTCGACTTACAACAGTTCATTTAATGACCATTCAAAATTACAACAGCACTAAAACAAGCGACTTATGAACATTTTTCACACTTACGACCATTACGGCATCCCACGGCCATGTGCTCAAAAATCAGATGCTTGACAATCAACTCATAGTTATGATGGTTGCCGTGTCCTGAATCAAGTGATCAGTTTTTGCCACCTTCTAACAAGTGAAATCAGAAGGGAAGCCAGATTCCCTGAATGACCATGTTACTAATTTAACATATGCAGTGATTCACTTAACAACTGTGGCAAGAAAGGTTGTAAATTTGGGCAAAACTCACTTAACCAATATCTCACTTAACAGGAGAAAATTGGGACTCAGTTGTGGTCGTAAATCGAGGACCACCTGAATTTGTAAGCCTGAAAAAAAGACTTTCATAGTTTGTACAAATTAGAATTGCTCACCTTGGTGAGTTACACATTATTTTTGTTTCTCTGGCTGAATTTTACTACCTGTGCATGTTCCAAGATGGGGCACACTCAGTGGACTGAACACTTATGAAAAATAACAAATGGTGCCACAGATGGATTACTTTCCCCTTCCTCACCCATGCCATTTCTTTCTCAGATCTTGATTTATCCAATCTTCTTCTAAATCTTTGATTTCGTATTTATCTTTATTTCCTTACAGATTTAAGGCTCCATTAACTGTTTAAAATTAAAGATCTGTTATTCATCTTTAGCTGTACTCTACTTGAATTTTCATCTGTCTGAGATCTGAAAATTCTTCTCTGTTTTCTCTGGAAGTGAGGTGGGAGATATTTTTTTAAGGTCTATATTTCATGGTTTCCCTCCATCATCTTGTATGAAAACAATATCTCTTCCTTTCCCTTGCCTCCTACAATAATGTTTATGGAATTACATTTGTCCAACTTCTTTAGTTTTTTGTGGTTGAGCAGTTACTTTGCCAAGCAGAAAGCTTGCCACTGACATTCTTCACAGACTCAACACTTAAGCCAAAGGAACAGTAGTATGAGACAGATGTTTTTGTACTCTTCTAAACCTGCATCGAAAGCAATTAAAAATAGATTTAATAGACTGAAAGAATAAGTTGAATAGGAATCTAAACCTTAATAGAAAACAATAAACTTGAAAGGTAAAGTAGTTCCTGTTTTACAGACAATTAGCCCTTTGGTGCAGCCAGAACAATCTGGAGCTGAATACACTTAAAACTGAAGAGATGATAGTCGATTTTAGGAGGAGCCCTCCTATTCTACCACCTCTTGCAAAATCGGACAACACAGGTTTTTTTTTTTTTAATCAGCAGTGGACACCTTGATGTTTTTGGCTTCTATAATCTCCCAGGACTTGAAATGGACACCTAACATTAGAACCATCATTAAAAAGGCATAACAAAGAATACTCTTCTTTCATCAACTCAGAAAGCTCAGACTGCCCAAGGAGCTGCTGATACAATTCTACAGAGGAATTATTGAATCTGCTGTTTGTAATTCTATAACTGTACACTTTGGCACAGCAACCAAACAGGACAGGTACAGACTTCAACAGATAGTTAGGACTGCAGAAGAAACAATTGTGACCTGCCTGTCTTTCATTGAGGACTTGTATGCTGCACAAGCCAGAAAGAGGGCTGAGAAAATATCTACAGACTCCTCACAACCTGGACGTAAACTGTTTCCATTCTTCCCCTCAGGACGCCATTATAGAGCATTGCATGCCAAAAACAACTAGGCACAGAGACAGTCTCCACTCCCACCCCCCACCCCTGTGCCATCACTCTGCTAAACACATAATCACCACAGCACTGTCTTACGCCTAAGGATGTTTACCCATGTAGTAGGGCTGTATTGCTATTAACCTTTTCATCTTTCCTATTACGTTCTCCTATTGGAATCTTATGATTTATCACTGTTGTTTGTATTGTATAATTTGTGATTGTACCTTATGATTTAAAATTTATGATTTATCAGTTTGTTGTTTGTGTATACACTGAGAACATGTGTACAAAGTCCTTGTACACATAAATATTCTTATGAGTAACTGTCCAGCTTGCTCTTTCCTTTCATCTCTTTTCTCCAGTTTTCGTTCTAGAAAAAAAAGGATATTTACAAATCTCAAGATGTCCAGCAGTTCTGTACACAGAAGACGCTACACCAGAAAAAGAGAGTTTAGCATGTAGAAGTCATAATTAATAAATAAAGTGCTGTGATTGATGGATGGGTTTAACGGATAGCTTAGGCCCATGGGCATAATCAATCTTTCAAAACTCGTTCTGGTCCTTGTTCCCTGCTTTGCCAGTGCAAACATAATGCTTAGATGAAGTTGAAGAGCATTTTGACAGTGTACATACACTGCTTGTTTGAACAACTTTTTTTAAAATGTTGGGTCATTCCTGATTAATTTGTGTCCCTCCTCTACAGAAATTGGGTAATTCTCATTTTGAAAATCCCTGGTGTAGCTATGTCCTATAAAGCTATTTAGGAAACGGGACAATATGTTTTTATTTTGTAGGATATTTTGCATGACACAAAGTACCTTCCGCTTTGGCATTTCTCTTAGCCAGAAGTGAACTTTATTGCATTTTCCAGTGAGGCAACCACTATATTCTTAGGAGCACAGTTTTATGAAACTGCTTTGATGGGGTGATTTGCACAAACCTTAATTGAAGCGAAGCACCCTTAGAAGTTTTGCAATGCCCTAATCTCTTGCTAAGCTGATTTAGTTTTAATAAAACTAAAAGTTTGCTGAAGAATTGTTCTAAATTGCTCTATTCAGGTATCAACCCCTTAAGATACGTAGAATCTATCAATTTAAGCCAACACTTTGAATTGGTCTTGAAGATGAATTGGAAACTAGTGGAGACCTATTTATCTACTCACATTTGCATGCTTTTGAACTAGGTGGGCAGAAACTGAGACAGAATGGGAACTCACCCCATTGTGCAGGGCTCAGGTCTCAAAACCTGGCTGTCAGCTTTCCAGCTGACCAGCTTAGTTTAATTAGTGAGCCATTGTGCCCATATTTCAAAAATAATAATGGCTGATTACAAGATACTATGCATTCTAATACACTGCTGAACAGACTAAAAAAGTGGAGAAGCATGTTTGCTTTTAATAATTTTGATTGTACAAGGTAATATTAATTAAGCAATTTAGGTTTTAATATGTGTCTTCACCCCCTTACAAGTCTATGGTCTCTCTGTCCTTCCCTCCCTCTCCCTCTCCGACTCATATGTGTGTATGTCAGTGGTGGGTTTCGGATCCTCTTCCAACTGTACCAGTTGGAACGGGCCCGGCGGTGGCCACATGGATGCGTGCAGTGCACGTGCACAGGCACGCAGTGCACGCATGCATCTTAGCACCTCCGCGAGCCTCCATGATGCTCCAGCTGCTCAGCGGAGCATCGCGCAGGTGCTGAACGCGCTGTGCACAAGCGCTAAAGACGTAAAAGACCAGTAAGGAGCTCGGGCGGGCAGGTGGCCCTCTGGAGCACCTTACCAGAATGATAGCCGGTGCTCAGGGCAGACTCTGGTACGCCTGCACCAGGGCGTACCGCTTCCAACCCATCACTGGTGTATGTGTATGTATATGCATATGTATTAGTTCCTACCGGTTCCTACCCGTTTGGACTGGTTTAGCTGAACCAGTAGTGGTTTGGCGGCCTGGGTCGCTGGAACCAGCAGCGACCCAGGCCTGCCATGCCCCCAAATCGGTTCTCTGGGCAGTGCCATAGGCACCGCCATCTTGTTTTTCAGTTCTGCGCATGCGCATGCGCACTGAACTGAACTTACATACACACTCTGTCTCTCTGTATACATGCATACACATGTATTGTATTTATACAATTTCATATATGGTACATGAACAGACACATATGATACTATTATAGCTGCAACAGAAGACCTTAAAATGAATGCATTGCACTCAAATACACTAGCCGTGCATTCTCTGAACATGATTGTATATTTGTTCCTAGTTGCTTTAAATAGGAAGGAGGCAAATGTAAATCTGAATGTCACCGCAGAATGAATGGCTTAGTAAACCATCTGAATTAATCTGCCAATAGGTATTCAACTGTTTTCAAAGTTCTGCCTGCTTCTTGAAGGCAACAGCAAATTAGCTTGCAAGGGGGACATCTAGTGTTAACCTGGCTAAAATGCTATTTTCTTCCAAAAATGATGTATTCATTTGATCACAAAGAAGCCTCTTTGATCAAGCTGGTGCAGAAATAGTAGCAAATTAAACCTTATTCTGCAGGGGTTCATTTAAGGATAAGACAAACTTCAATCAAAAGATATTTCAGACATCTGTGCCTTCCTTTGGAAGGTGGCAGCCACAACTGTGAGATTTATTATTATACAAATCACAAGAAAAAGGACAGGGCTCTGATATTATGGTTGTGGCCATCGTCTTGATTTTTTGACACCCTGCAGATCCTCCTGTTCATATACAAGAGTACATCAGGTAGGTTTTTTGGTAAAACTAAGTCTGTTAGCTTTCTTGACAAGTTCTCAAGGAAACAGAATGTTTAGAAGATAATCAGAACACAAAATATAAGCTGACCGGATACGACTTTGTAGATGACCCACACTCTGTCAAGGACCTTGGAGTGCTCATCTCTAATGATCTAAATGCCAGAGCCCACTGTAACAACATTGCCAAAAAGGCACTAAGAGTTTCTAGCCTAATCCTGGGTAGCTTATGTCTCCCCTAGTCCTTCTGTTCATTAAACTAGACATACCCAGTTCCTGCAACCATTCTTCATATGTTTTAGTCTCCAGTCCCCTAATCATCTTTGTTGCTCTTCTCTGCACTCTTTCTAGAGTGGTGGTTCTCAACCTGTGGGTCGGGACCCCTTTTGGAGTCGAATGACCCTTTTACAGGGGTTGCCTAAAACCATCAGAAAACACATATTTTCGATGGTCTTAGGAACCGAGACACTAATTTTATGGTTGGGGGTCACCACAACATGAGGAACTGTATTAAAGGGACGTGGCATTGGAAAGGTTGAGAACCACTGTTCTAGAGTCTCCACATCTTTTCTACATCGTGGCGACCAAAACTGAATGCAGTATTCCAAGTGTGGCCTTACCAAGGCATTATAAAGTGACATTAACCCTTCACGTGATCTTGATTCTACCCCTCTGTTTATGCAGCCTAGAACTGGAGAGCTTCTTCTCTGGTAACATTGTACTACTAACCAGAGCATACAAAACATTTGCTAGACCAATTCTCGAATACAGTTCATCTGTCTGGAACTCACACTGCATATCGGACATTAATACAATTGAAAGAGTCCAGAGATATTTCACAAGAAGGGTCCTCCACTCCTCTGCTCACAACAGAATATCTTGTGGCACCAGACTTGAAATTTTGGGCTTAGACAATTTAAAACTATGCTGGCTTCGGTCTGACCTAAGCGTAGTACATAAAATTATCTACTACAATGTCCTACCTGTCAATGACTACTTCAACTTCAACCACAACAATACACACACAATAGATGCAAACTTAAGGTAAACCGTACCAAACTCGTTTGCAGAAAATACGACTTCAGCAAAGGAGTTTTCAATGCCTGGAATGCGTTACCCAATTCAGTGGTTTCTTTCCCAAACCTCCAAAACTTTAACCTTAGACTGTCTACTGTTGACCTCACCCCATTCTTAAGAGGTCTGTAAGGGGCGTGCATAAGCGCCTACCATCCCTGTCCTAACAACCCCATTTATTCGTATCAATTTCATATATTCATAATCTTGTATGTACCTATATCTATTATCTTATACACGCTTGGCAAACCAAACAAATAAATAAAATAAATAATCGGTGTCCTGCTGCATCAGACTCTTGGTCCATTTGGTTGAGCCACGTGTTCTCACAATGGCTATCAAGCTACACAAGGAAGCCCACTAGCTTCTCATCAGATGCCCTCCAGAAGCACATGCTGCCATCAAGGATAATTAAATTTGAAAAATGAATTAATATATAAGCAAGCAAATAAATAAATATTAGCCACTGGGACTTCTATGACTTGCTATAACTATCACCACATCTCAGGTAGCAAATTCCAAACTTTATTTACAAGGATAAAAAAAAAATTATTTCGTCTGTCCTGGTTCTTCCAGGATTCAATTTCATCTTATTTATGAATTTATTAAAACTGAACATTGAATTTTTCTTAGCGCTGATGAAGTTTTTTGTTTTGTTTCTCCTCCCTTGAAACTAAATCCTGATTGGGTATGGAAAGCTCAGATCTCAGTTCTGCAATAGCTGTAGGACTGACCACAATTGTTTACTGGTAACCCATGGCTTCCCTGCAAGTTTTATTTAAAAATGAAGAGACATTTAATGTAACAAGGAGAAGAAAAACCCTGCAGCCCTTGTGACATAAGAATCCAATGTTGGTGATAGTCTTCCAGAACAGAGTGGCTGCTGAATAGGCATGTGACAGGGAATATGCTTTTGGAAACCTACAACAACACTCTATTTGTGACGTGTGCTGCATAAATCAAGCAGATGACAAATTACATCAACTAACATTTTAAAGAAGAGGAAGGAGGAGGAGTGCTTCCTCTCCCCAGTAAAGTTAACTAGATGCAGTTATACTTTTGTCTTCTGGAGTAGCTGTTTTGGGTTGCTTAATAGCTACTAACTTCATGCACCCCTCCACAACTGCAGTAATGCAGGTTTAAAAATAAAGATTACGTGGCTATTTATGGCCAAGCAGAGGTGGAGGTTATGCAGTGAAAAATAGCTGTGCGAGAGAACCTACAATGAGTTTTCTGCCTCCAAAGTCTCCCCCATCCAGGACAGAAGAGGAACCAGGAGGGGATGTTACAAAATAGCTTATTTTTACTCTTAGTAGTAAGGTTTAAAACTGAGTAGCCTGAAGAACAATAGTTATACAATTATTTCCGAAAATGAAAGGCCAGAATTTTCAAAAATTTAATCTTGTTCAGAACAAGCACAAGATTAAGGTGGCAATGAAAGGTTGGGCATCCATCAATAAACAGTGAAAGCAAGTTGCTCTGGGAAACCCAGCAGTTTTTATAGGGTGAGACAAGAAAAATCTATCTGAAAGTAAACAGATCTCTGGGACCGGATGGTTTTTTTTGTTAAACATTCTTAATACTTGAAGGTATGATGTTTGTGGTCATGTTTCAGATTAATACTTATAACAACATCAAACCCAAATATTTGGAATGAAGCAAGGATTTAATTATTATCCAGAACTGCACATGAGGGGAGATTTGCGTTTTTGGTCTTCTAGAGGTTTTTCCTGAAGATGAAACTCAAATACTTTGGCCACCTAATGAAAAGGAAGGACTCACTGGAGAAGAGCCTAATGCTGGGAAAGATTGAGGGCAAAAGAGGAAGGGGATGACAGAGAATGAGCTGGCTGGATGAAGTCACTGAAGCAGTAGGCATGAGCTTAAATGGACTCCAGAGGATGGTGGAGGACAGGAAGGCCTGAAGGAACGTTGTCCATGGGGTTGCGAAGGGTTGGACACGACCTTGCAACTAACATCAACAACAGAGGTTTTTTATTGTTAAATCAGAACTGTGAAATCTTATTATTTTAGCTAACTGTCTGAAAAGATTAAATATATATACATAGCGAATATAACCAACCATTTTACTACAGATAGATTATTATCAGGTGAGACCTGCTATTTATGAATTAAATGAAATTAGTTAATAAGCTAATAAATTAGTTAACCCTCGAAAGCTTATTAATGTAAAGGTTTGGCAATGCTGGCTTGGAATCATTGCCACTGGAGTTTCAGTCATTCTAGCAGGGCATCAGATTGGCAAACCCCAAATCCTTGCAACAAACTACAGTAGATTCAAATCTATGCAATAGATAATTGTAGACAAAAATTATAAAACATTTGTGTACTATAGTAGCGTGACCCGACAAATGCGCGCCCGACAAAAGCGCCTGACAAAACCACGGCGTTAAAACCGCGATGTCAACAGCGCACCCACAAATTACGGTTAAGGTAAGGGTTAGGGTAAGGGTAAGGGTTAGGGTTAGGGTTAGGGTTAGGGTTAGGGTTAGGTTTAGGGTTAGGGTTAGGTTTAGGGTTAGGGTTAGGTTTAGGGTTAGGTTTAGGGTTAGATTTAGAGCGCGCTTTTGTCGGTGTGCTGTTGTTGGCGCGCTTCTGCACTCATTCGTCAGCATGATTTCAAACTCGTGGTTTTTCCCAGCGGTTTTGTCGGCGCGCTTTTGTCGAGGGCGCATTTGTCGGTGAACCCTGTAGTAGACTACATCATCAAACAAACCTAATCAGAATTCTCATTTGGAACACAAATGACCAAGTTCAAATTATTCTATTTCGGACACATTATGTGATGATTCAGCTCTGTGGAGAAGGTTCTACAATAATGTTGTGGAAATGTAGGAAAAAGAAGAAGAGATGGGTGGATTTAGTTATAGTGGCAATGATTGCCCCATTGGAAGAGCTGAAAGAACCAGGTTAGGGACAGGTCATCATGGAGAAAGTCTCTCTATGTAACCACTAAGGTTGACAACCTCTTGATGGCATGTAATCTCTTACTCTCTTCCTTTCCTTCTTTTCCCTTCCTTCCTTCTTTCTTTGCTTCCTTCCTTTCACTCTTTCACACGCACACACGACTATAGGCAAAGTGTGTAAATTTTAGGACTACAACCCAGTCCTAAAATGATAAGATGAAACTTTTTTACAGCGACAGACTGAAATATAAAGGAGCAACTGAACGTCATCCATCAATCTTAAAATATAGAAATACTGGAAAGTATGACAAGTCCAATTAAATTAATGATCAGCTTTGATATTTTCCCCATCTGTTTCCTATTGACTGCAGAGCATTTGTCAGATAAAATTCTACTCTCTTTAAACCAAGGGTGTCAAACTCAAGGCCTGCGGGCTGGATCTGGCCTGTAGGGTGCTTAGATATTGCCTGCAGGGCCAGCCTGGAAACAGCAATGACCATGGTGCCTCTCCCAGCAAAAACGGATCTTGGAGAGGGCTGCACACAGCCACCTGTGCCCTGGTTTTGCCCACGATGGCCTCCTGCAACCCTCTGCCAGTGAAAATGAAGCTTGTGTGTGTGTTTGTCATGCATGGCCTCCTGCAGCTCCATTTTTACTGGCAGAGAGCTATCAAAATAAACTGAAACCAAAACAAAGGCAGAAATGTTTCCCCTTTTGCCTTTGAGGATGCAAGAAAGGACCGGAAAGGAGAAAGGGAAAGAGGAAAGACAAAGAAAAAGAAAGAAAGATGGGAAGAGAGGGAGGAAGGAAAAATAAGGAAAGAGGGGAAGGAAGAAAAGAGGAGAATGAAGAGGGAAGAAAAAAGAAGAAAAGGAAAGAAGGAAGGAGATTATAACAGAATGAGGGAGGGTCTCAGGGAAGTCCTACCTTAGCATTTGGCTGTCACAGGTTCCCCTGACATGAGTGATATTGAGCTGGCCATGCCCACTATGGCCATGCCCCCAGCCCTCCAAGGTCAAACACAACCCTGAGGAAGCCCTCAATGAAACCAAGTTTGACACTCCTGCTTTATACATCTATGGAGTTAACCAGAGCAGTCTTGCTCTGTTTGAAGAGTCTGATAGGACCTGATGAAGTAGACAAATTCCTCATGACTGACTTTGGCCATCTATTTATCAGATCCACGATTCTCCTGTTGGCAAAGGCCTCCTAGAAAGTGACAGGAGGCTGTGTTCTAGTGGTGGTGATTTCTTCCTTGAGAGAGGAGATTGTCCCTTCATCTTTTAAAATGGTGTTGGTTCACTAACCTTAATCATGCTGGACAGTTTTCTTCCAATATCCAACCTTTATTTTCTTAGGGACGTTTATAAGAAAGTGGTCACATACCAGCTTCAGGGGATCTTGAATGAAGTGGATTATCAGAACCCCCTTCAGTCTTACTTTCAGACCAAGATTTGGGACTTAAACAGCATTAAAGATAAAATGTTTCAATTACAGAATACCATTTTAGGCATGAATAGAAATGAACTGGAACTGGATACACTGAGTGAAGACATCATGTCTTTTACTACTCAGGACATGAAAACTGATAGCATTGCTTTTATAATCAGAAAAGATACAGCAAAGATAATATTTGGATATATAATGCCATCAATGAGCATATAATATCAATTAGATTTTACAGACAACTCTCCCATATGATGATTATCCAAAGTCATACTCCAACCATTGATGCACAAAATGAGGAGTCTGATGAGTTTAATAGTCAAGTTCAATCCAAAGTTGACAGAATATGCAGTCTGTTCTGGTTGGATATCAGAATGCCAAAGTTATATATATTAAGGAGATTTGAATATATAGTTTGGATTGTATGGCCTAGGAATTAGGAATGAATCAAGAGAATGACATCATTTTTTGCCAATCTGATGATTTCTTCATTGTTAGCAATGCCTTCAAACAAGCAAAATAAAATGTAAAGTGTATTACCAGATGGAGCACACAAAACTGAAATGCTACAAGTATATAGAATATAATCCAGTTAGCAAGATGGGACCAGGAGCAGATCAATGTATGTTCTTATATATGTTCTAAGTCAATCTAAAGCAGCAGAAGAAAACCAACCAGTTTTTATCCACAAGTGCTTTGAAGTCCTGAATGTTGTTGAATAAAATACCAGAGGAACTACTGGAAATAATTCTACATCTCTATCTCCCTTTAGCAGCTAGACATCCCAATTCCCGATTCTTTAAATTATCCAACTTCTTATCTAGAGGCTGATTTGACAAAGTCATTACACTTACTATACCTTCATAATCTTCTAATTAGATTTTGGAAGTCTACACTCTGTTCTGGGGGAGAGCATTTTACTACTGCCCTTGTCTCTCATTTGAAGGGAGGCTTGTACCACCAATAACAATAATTTCCTAGTGTCCCAGTCCAATTCACTGCCATCTCTTAACATTCAAACAGTTCACTCTTTTGAGTTCTTCATTGCCAATAAATAAATTCTCTTTCTTAGTTCTTGAGTAACCTCTAAATCCAGTTTTAATTCACCGTTCAGTTCTTGCCTCCAGTTTTGGAGAAGAAACCCCTTGCTAATTTCCCCACTAACATCAATTAGTTTTATTCAGATTTTCTCCACTGTACTGTTGAACCCAACCGTCAAAAGAATAATCATTGATCTGCAAACTAATCAGTATGGTCAGCAGAGATTACTGTATCACAGAGTGCTCTATTTTTAGAGCTGTGTCATTTTCTGACTTTTTAGGAAGGCTTTAACATTTCAAAGAAGGATTCTATGTGGCCCATCTGCATTTTTAAACAAATACCACAATAGCTGCATAAGCAAAACTTTACTGTCTCATATGGAAAAGCTCTCACTGCTAATCTCTGATGAAAAGCAGAAGGCTGGATCTATTGAGTGGGAGGAGTGATTTTTTTTTCTTTCTCTAAATGAGATTCTGTTAGAAGATGGCATATCAGTGTTTCTGCTGATGTAGGGATTTGCCTAATTTGGTACCCCTTGGATATATTGGCCTAGAATTCCTAGTATAACCAGCATTGAACAGAGAGCACCAGAATAGAAGACCAACAAAGAAATCTGACATTATTTCCTATCTAGTTTAAGTTTACCTGGTTTCCAGAAAATTTTATTTGGGGGAAATTTGGTAAGTTAGTAATAACACTTAGACTTATATACCGCTTCATAGTGCTTTACATCCCTCTGTAAGCGGTTCACCAAGTCAGCATATTGCCCGCAACAAGCTGGGTCCTCATTTTATTGTCTGAAGGATGAAAGGCAAAAGTGGTATTCAGCAGGTTCTGACCAGTTCTGGAGAACCAGTAGCGGAAATTTTGAGTAGTTCAGAAAACCAGTAAATACCATCACTGACTGACCCCGTCCCCATTTATTCTCTGCCTCCCGAGTCCCAGCTGATAGGGAGGAAGTGGAGATTTTGCAGTAACCTTCCCTTGGAGTGGGGAGGGAATGAAGATTTTACAGTATCATTCCCCTGCCATGCCTAACAAGCCACGCCTGCCAAGCCACGGCCTCAGAACCAGTAGTAAAATTTTTTGAATCCCACCACTGAAGAAAGGCTGCGTCAACCATGAGCTGGTTAGGATCAAACTCCTGGAGTGAGCAGTAAGTTAGCCTGCAGTACTGCATTCTAACCAATGCACCACCACAGCTATTATAACATTATAAAGTCACAAAATATATTTCTCAGGCTAGGTTTATTAGGAGGAAAACATAAATAAGCAAGAACCTAGACCCCAAATATTGATATTTCTACATGGGTATGTATATTGGTTTCTATATCTTAAAGGTAAGAGCCAGTTTAATGTGGTTGTGATTAAGGCATCAGGCTAGAAAGAGAAAGACTGTGAGTTCTACTTCTGTCTTAGGCACAGAACCAGGTGGGGGCTGGTCAGCCCTAGGAAGGAGGCAATAGCAAACCAGTTCTGAAAAACCTCACCAAGAAAACTGCAGGGACATGTCAAGCAATCTCTGAGAATTGGAAACAATTGAACAGAAGGTAAAAAACATTTTATATCCTTAGGCTGAGCTCAGCTCCATGTTACTGCTCCCATGCCAGGTTTATCAGTGTTAACAGATTTACTAGCTATCTCAAACCCAGTTAGTATTCAGAATGTCTTCATCTAGGTGGAGTCCAAATATTTTTATCATATAGATTCTCATAGAGAGGAAAAACTATATTTACATAATTTCCATTCATTATTTCAATGGCACATTTTCAATACCCTGAGTGGCACAGTGGTTAAAGTGCAGCATTGTAGGGAAACTCTGCCCACAGCCTGAAGTTCAATCCTGACAGGGGCTCCAGGTTGGTTCAGCCTTTCATCCTTCCAGGGTCAGTAAAATGACCCAGATTGATAGGAGCAAGATGCTGACATTGTAAATTGCTCAGAGAGTGCTGTAAAGTGCTATGGGGCAGTATATAAGCCTAAATGTGATTGCTATTGCTAATACCACACTAAAAGACAACACGGGCTCATTTGGTTTGGTTAATATAAAAGACATTACCCATCCATGGTTATTAATAAGCAGAGTTTAGGGCTCAATGCATTGTGCAAAACCACCAATTTTTATGGCATCAACCAATCTTATGGTAAGATGGGTGGCTGATAAATGTTATAAATAAATAAAATATAAATAAATACATTTCTGGTTATTACAATATCTATCCCTATTCAGTCAGAATTCAGGGCTGGTATAGAACCAAATCATATTGATCATGCTTTTATAGATGACCTCTGGTGGATCCATCCATCCATCCATCCATCCATCCATCCATCCATCCATCCATCCATCCATCTGCTATCATGTCTTCCCTAGTCCTTTTTTTCATTAAACTAGACATACCCAGTTCCTGCAACCGTTCTTCATATGTTTTAGCTTCCAGTCCCCTAATCGTCTTTGTTGTTCTTCTCTGCACTCTTTCTAGAGTCTCCACATCTTTTTTACATTGTGGCGACCAAAACTGAATGCAATATTCCAAGTGTGGCCTTACCAAGGCATTATAAAGTGGTATTAACACTTCACATGTTCTTGATTCTCTCCCTCTGTTTATGCAGCCTAAAACTGTGTTGGCTTTTTTGGCAGCTGCTGCACACCGCTGGCTCATATTTAAATGGTTGTCCACTAGGACTCCAAAATCCCTCTCACAGTTACTACTATTGAGCAAGGTACCATCTATACTGTACCTGCATTTTGTTTTTCTTGCCTAAATGTAGAACCTTACCTTTTTCACCATTGAATTTCATTTTGTTGGATAGCGCCCAATGTTCAAGTCTGTCAAGATCCTTCTGTAACTTAAGCTGATCTTCTGGAGTGTTGGCTATTTCTGCCAGCTTGGAATTATCCACAAATTTGATGAGTTCCCCATCTATCCCCTCGTCCAAGTACTGGGCCTAAAACAGAGCCTTGGGGTACTCCACTGAATACTTCCCTCCATGTAGATGCAGTTCCATTGGACTACACATTGAGTGCGGTTGGTCAGCCAGTTACTAATCCATCTGGTGGTTGTGCTGTCTAAACCACATTTTTCTACTTTATCTAGTAGTAGGTTATGGTCTACTTTATCAAATGCCTTATTGAAGTCAAAGTAAATTATATCGACATTATTCCTCTGGTCCACTAATTTTGTCACTTTGTCAAAGAATGCAATAAGATCTGGCACGATCTGTTTTTGACAAACCCATGTTGGCTTTTGATTATTAGTTTGTTGCTTCTAGGTGTTTGTTTCGTTGCTTGATTATCTTTTCCAGAATCTTCCCTGGTATTGATGTCAGGCTGATAGGTCTATAGTTTCCTGGATCTATTTTTTTCCTTTTTTGAAGATAGTTCACAGCACAATAAGGCAATTTTCCCCAGTATCATATAGGAGAAAGTTGCCTTATTGGAAGTATTTTACATGTCAACTTCCATAATTCCTAGACAGTTTTAACCTGAACCTTCATAACAATATAATGCAAAAAGGATAAAATATACTTAAATATTATTATTCACACCTTATTTGTATTTAGCAAAAGGCAATTACTACATATTGTAGATATTCAAGCTATATAAAGGTTAAAGTAAAATGACCCTATCTGTAACTCTGTTTAAGTACAATAAAGTCTAGACCTCTTTATTTGCTTTTCTTCCCCACACTGACTCAAATAAAATAATATCTGATTAGCTAAACAACAAATCATAAATAATGCAAGACTTTGCTAGTATGAAGTGGAAAGTTTTATTATCTGTTTTTAGTTGCATATAATCTAGAAGAAGCTAGTTTTATAGAGTGCTATAAGCAGAGCAAAACAAGAACTGTAGCTTCAGCAGGTCAATGCGCAGCGGCTGTACTCCATTCGAATCAAAATATGTCAAATAGTTTCTCAGCTTTATCCAATTTCTAGATCTTTCAGGAGATGCATCTAGGTATCCAGAGGCTGGCTCTGAATTTGTGTTCAAAGTTACTGATGCAGCTCTGCTTATATAGAGGTAAAACAAAATATAAGGATAACAGGGAAGCATCTCTTTGTATCTCCCGATTAATTTCTGTGCTCTGATTTATTTTTGCCTTTGTTACCAAAACTTTCAGAGAATGCAAGGAATGTGGTGTGTTCTTTTTCTTTGGAAGCAGTTCAGTACTTCTCTTCTTCCACAAAAGGAGAAGCAATTCCATCTGTGACATTTCCAGAGCTAATGCATGCATAATTAAGATAGTTTGGGTACCCCGAAGAGAAAATGGAATGTTCTTGACTTCTGTAAGGCAAAATATTTTGTAGCAATATCCCATGTCAAACTTTTGGAATCAATCCATAAAAACCTTCCCTTCCCCAGCCATGAGAGATATTTGCTTACCTGGTGACATGGGACTTACAGAAAGACTCCTGTGTATGAATTGTCTGCTTCAGTTCAGCATTTAATAGCCGGTCTGACCCAATCAATCTGCTGATCTAGAAAGAGTTGACTGAATAGACTGACTCATTTATGGAGAGAGAGAGAGAGAGAGAGAGAGGGAAGGAGGGAGGGAGGGAGGGAGGGAGGAAGTGAGATATACAGAGAGAGAGAGAGAGAGAGAGAGAGAGAGAGAGAGAGAGAGGAGGAGGAGGAGGAGGAGGAGGAGGAGGAGGAGGAGGAGGAGGAGGAGAAGCAGCAAGGGAGAAGACCCTGTCTACATATTTTTCTTCTGTGATCTCTTGGAATATATGTGAAGACATTGTTTTATAAGTATCATACAGATTTCTTCCATGTAGACAATTCAAATAGGAACAGTGAGACAAGCCTCCTGGGGTTTGCAACATTTATGCCTGGTGAATAACTTAATACTGAAATGATAGCTGGGATTGGCCCTTAGTTCTGGAGGAGAGTTGTTCACTATCTGTAGACTGCAGAAGAAAAATAAATTATGGCTTATTGAGTTGCAGGGGAAAAAAAAACTATTGGCTTTCTTCCCCTGTTTTCTGAGTAATCATGTGTCCAAGCAAGCCACATCAAATGGTGTTATCATTGCTCAAGCCTCTTCGGTTTAAAATGGAAAGTGTCATTAGTCACTACAGCCAACAAAAGACATCAAACAGATGGGCAGTGAACTACCACAACAAATGAATCATTCTGATCTGTTCTCCAGACGCACACTCTTGCCTCTGTACCTGAGAGCATTCAAAGGCACCATTTGGGCAGGTAGGAAGGAACCACTTTGAATTTCAGCAAAAGACAAGGTAGAAAATTCTTTACAAAGTAAGTGATCATGTGGATATTGATTAGATGCTGTACTTACATCAAGGAAATCCAGATTCAGGATCTCTGCTGTAAACTAAATAGGTACACTTAGCCCTGTTCCTGGGCTTCCAGATCACTGCAGATGGGGACTAGAGCTAAGAAATTAAAAGACGCTCGCTCCTCGGGAGGAAAGCTACTAAAGCTTACTAAAAAGCATACTAAAGCATACTAAAAAGCAGAGACATCACCCTACCAACAAAAGTGCGTATAGTCAAGGCTATGATTTTTCCAGTTGCAATATATAGCTGTGAAAGTTGGACCATAAGAAAGGCTGAGCGCCAAAGAACTGAGGCCTTTGAACTATGGTGCTGGAGAAAACTCCCTTGCACTGCAAGGCGATCCAACTGGCCAGTCCTAGAGGAGATGAACCCTGGCTGCCCTTTAGAAGGCCAGATCCTGAAGATGAAACTCAAACACTTGGGCCACCTAATGAGAAGGAAGGACTCACTGGAGAAGAGCCTAATGCTGGGAAAGATTGAGAGCAAATGAAGAAGGGGATGACAGAGAATGAGGTGGCTGGATGGAGTCACTGAAGCAGTAAGCGTGAGCTTAAATGGACTCCAGAGGATGGTAAAGGACAGAAAGGCCTGGAGGAACATTGTCCATGGGGCTGCGATGGGGTGGACATGGCTTCGCAACTAACAACAGAAGGCCTGTTGCTATATCTTAGCTGCAAGAATAACAGGGGGGAATGATATGCTAATGTTGTTTGGAAAAACTTCAAACTTGGTCCAAAGTGCTTTGGATGACTTTGGACAATGTTCCATGCCAAAGTTTTTTGGACAAAGGACAGATGTTGCTTCATTAATGTCATAAGAGAAAACAAGAGGAAAGTTAACATGTTACAATCTAAACCAATTTTCTGTACTGGGGTTCTTTGGACCCCAACAGATCCTATGTTTTAATCAAAATTGCCCAGGAGGTCTTCCAACCTTCAAGAGAGTTTTTCAAAGTACACAGCAGGAAAGCCCAGTGATTCTCTCTACATTTTCTCTTTGGCACTGAGCATCCTTAGCTCTAACTGAAGAAATAAATTCCGAGGAATTATCTGCAAAGAAAGAAATGGGTTTCTGAATTCTTTGTGGCATTCTAAATAACCTCAAAGAAGAAAATCTAATAAATCATTTAGCCTCTGGGCTTGTCCCCAAGGATTGTTGCATTGCCATTTGTGATATGGGACATGGGACATGGAATCTGGCTCAATGTCCAAATAAGTTAATCTTTATATATTTTTCAATTATTTCTTATGAAACTTCTAGATGATTCTAGATCATTATCTGGTTGTTAAACATTTTCTGGGAATATTACAGCCCGGCGTATTTTATTTCATTATCAATTTTGTGATAATTGCTAAGCAAAGTGATAATGTTTTGACAGTATTTTGAATTGGAAGGTCTGGGTTTTGAAACATTTTGAAACAGAAAGCGTGATAGAAATCCAAAATAAGTCAACTCCCTGGTGTAGTTAATTGGGCCAGATATTCCCATCACTTTGTTTTGTTTTGTCTGCTTGTTCTTGTTTTCTTTCTTTCTTTTTACATATATATAAATGTCAGACCACAAAAGCAATACAACTCAGGTTTGTTTGGTGTTTTCTGCAGGTGTGGCTTCCGTAGCACAAAAATCCTGCCCTGAATTACCTCCTACAAAAGTAGTTAGCCATTTCCTCCTGCTCCATATTGCAGGAAAATAAGTCCATACAAAAACAACAATCACCTCTGGACCAAGGCAGGGCATTTAACAGGTTTATTTCACCATGCCGTTTTTAGACACCATTCTGCCCCTTTTCCTTTGCTTCGCTTTTTAGGCCTGCCTGAAAATATAAATAATGGCCAGTTATTTGCGGTCAGCAAATCAACCACTCACTCAGAATTTATCCTGTACGCTGAGACCGGAGCTTGAAACAATTTAATCTCCAGATGTTTGTTGCTCTGTTAATCCAGTCAAAAAACAACTAATGTCCAAATGGAGCCAAGTGAAAAGAACCACATTTCCCCCTCATCTCCATTTTCAAAAGACAAGATTTTGTATTAGATCTAGTCTTTAGATTCTATTTTTCACACTAAGGACCCAAGAAACGGAGAATGGGCGTTATTTGAGCCTAAAGTTTTAGGACAGCCTGACCTAACTATAATACTGTTATCTTGAGAAGAGAAGAGGCTAAATCATGTTTGCAGACATCCTTCTGCAGATGTGGGAGATAGAAACAATTAACCATGAGCTGTTATATTGTTATTTTTGCAGGCTATTCAGAATCATCCTATCTTATCCCTGCTGCGTCAGTTTCCAGGAAGAACAGATAATTATGATGTGAACTTCCTCTCTGGAGATACAAGGATGAACACTGTTCTTTTTTCTTTTTAATTCTGCCTTGATGGACTCGGCTATTCAAAATAAAATCGGGTTGTTTGGAAGACAGGGCATTACTGAACAGGTAGAGATATTTCTTTTCAACTTTTCAACTACTTTTACATATTTTAAAACTAGTTCCAGGTAATCTGATATATAAAATGACCTCTTATTAAAAATACCTAAAACCTAAAAATCATCAAAGTATAACATGAGGGTACACATTCCAAACAAAGGCTGGATTCAAACAACACAATGAACATCAAAGCAAAAGAAACAATACATATGATGAGTTAGTGTAATATGTGAATCCAGTCAATGAGTTGTCCCAAACTGTTCCCCTACACATGGTATGTGCAGCTAAAACTACGGTATGACTTTTAAACACAAATCAATTGTGCTTCTTTAGGTGACATATACAAAGCAGTCCCAAATTTCTTTTGCCAAGGAAAGTGGAAAGCTCTCTGAGGATACAAGCAGCATGGGATATGGTCAGGGATGGAGAGAATGGGGATCTGCAAGCCCAATGTAAATGCATTTTAAAAAAATAAATAAATAAATCATGAAAATGATTTCAGAATTAAGAATGGCAAGTGACAGTGAAGAAAAATTGCTAAATGCATTGCAGAATTCCAATCTATTGGTGTCAAATGATGATGATGATAACATTACTAGAAGGATTAATTCCAAATTTTGCAATGAATAGAGTAAGAAAAAAAGGGTACATGTGTAGCGTTTGTTATGGTACTGATAATTTTTACTCTTGTTTCATTTTTACTCACCAGTCCTTGCATCTTTATTTCACAGTGAATACTTCTTCTTCTTCGTAACCTATAACAGGATGGGAATAAATATGATTCCTGAAATAATTTTCTTACAAGAAGGTAGTTTTTTTTTGCAGAACACAATTACATCAGATAAAAAAGGCAAATATGTGGCTTGTTGATAGTGTATGGAGCAGTGACTTTCTCTGAACACAAAATACTCATAAAGATGCTTAGGAGAGAAAAATGGAGGAAGAGATGCTGCACACATGAACTTCTAGAGGAAAAGATAGGCTATAACCCAAATATATAAATAAAAATTATTGTATGGACCATGAATTACTTTTCTGGTATTATTTTGAGATCAATATTAGAGCACAAAAGCTTATATATAGTCATGTTATGCTTAAAAGGAAACTTGGTGTTTCAGATGAAAAAAAAATAGACATGTGATATCAAATGAAAAATGCCATATAACTTTTTAAAACTTATTTTTATTATTTTCCTAAAGTACCACTTTTTTCTCTACCCTGGACACATTCCATGAATTCCACTTATCCAGTCCTCTTTTCCTGAGTTAATTCCTCCTCCTCCTCCTCCTCCTCCTCCTCCTCCTCCTCCTCCTCCTCCTCCTCCTCCTCCTCCTCCTCCTCCTCCTCCTTCTTTTCTTCTTCCTTTCTTCTTCTTCTTCTTCTTTTTTTTTTACTAATGGATATAACAGTATAGGAAGAAAGGTTCAGCAAAGGATGTGTATTTGGCAAATTAAAATAACTGGGGAAAATATGGATTTATGAATGGCAATGGCAATGATGTTTTGATATTCAATTTTTAAAAATTAGTTGTTTACTTGAAGATTGTGTTTTCTCATTTTCTTAAGAGTAAGCCATGGAAGCTGCAGTGACCCCCATTCTCTTGACCAAAACAAACAGGCACCTCCAGAAAAAGCAAAAGAGTAAATGAAGGGTTTTCAGTATTCTGACACCGGACAGCAAAATTATAAGCTTGAGTTGCCAGTACTTTTAGTTCTGGGTCCTTTTATAATTAAATCCTGTAAATGGATGCAATGCACCTTGTCACGTATGAAATAGGCTGTTCTGCAAATAGAAATTCCCTCCTGGGACTCTGTGCTGTGTTCGATTCCCCACCTCCTGCTGCAACATCCAAGTTATATATAGTCATATCTAGGAACAAGTATAAGCCTTTTGTGACAAAAAAAATGGAACAGAAAAGGGTTATGCATTTGTCTCTTTGAGCCTTTCTCTCTTGCTAAATGAATCAGGCTAGAAATGGGAAGTCATGAGTTCTAGACCAGCCTTTGGAAGTTGCTGGACCACCAGTCAATCTCTCAACCCTAAGAGGGAGACAATGGCAAACCACTTCTGAAATCTTGCCAGGAAAATTGCAAGGACCTGTTCAGGAGTCTACTGGAGTCAACTCACTTACAGGCACAAAAAAAACAAAAAACAAACCACACACACCTGCAAACTATATTTTGGATCATCTTTGCAGATAACATTAAATTAGCTATATGGTCCTCTTTCTCACTAGCTGGGAGAAGGAATGCTCCATATATCACTGTGTACTTTTTGTGATCTTAAAACGTAAACCATCAAAGTGGCTTCTTCTTTTGCTATGAAAAATATGATGATGTGGAGGCTGTTTACCACCTGTTCTACGTTTTGATATTTTTCATAACAAAACCTATTTCTTGTGAACTTTTACATTTTCCCCAGAGTCTCAAGTCAGCAATCTCCGCTTTTCATTCATGTGAACTTGGTTTAATTGGAATAGTATGATTGATCAAAAGTTCTATCCGTAGGTTGTGATCTAAACACAAATCTTTATATTTCTAGATTTAAACATTCAAATGATTGGATTGTTCAGTTTATTGTTGCTCTTTGCAATATAATCCCAAGGAGATTATATCATATCATATCATATCATATCATATCATATCATATATATACGAGATGTGTGAGGAAGTTTTCCAGTTTTTCTTTCCTGTGTGGCCAGGTTAAGAAAGTGTCATCTACATATCTAAGCCAGAGTTTGGGTTTGTGTTCAGATTTATCTAAGGCGTTAGTTTCAAAATGTTACATGAATAAGTTTGTGATGACGGGTGAGAGGGGTGATCCCATGGCGTGACCCGTCAAAACCGCGGTCCACAAAAGCGCGATCGACGAAAGCGCGCATTTGACGTCATCACAGCGCGACGAAAAAAATTAAAAATTGAAATAAAAATAAAATTAAAGCAAGCCGATTCACATAAAGGTAAGGGTTAGGGTTAGGGTTAGGTTAAGGGTTAGGGTTAGGTTTAGAGCGTTAGGGTTACGTTTAGCGTTACGTTAAAGGTTAGCGTTAGGTTTAGCGTTAGGTTAAGGGTTAGGTTTAGGGTTAGATTTAGGCTTAGGTTAAGGGTTAGGTTTAGGGTTAGGTTTGGGGGGGTTAGGGTAAGGTTTTCACTTTATTTTTACATTTTTCGATCACAGTGCGATGTTTTCGTCACGCTGTGATGACGTCAAATGCACGCTTTCGTCGACCGCGATTTTGTCGTCCACGGTTTTGTGGTGGAACCATCCCATGGGTGCTTCTTCTATCTGTTTGTATCTTTGTCCATTATGGCTGAAGTATGTATTGGTTAGGCACTGGTTGGTCAGGTCCAGGATGTGCTTAGGGGGGTTGTATTTGTTCTGGATAGCTGTCAAGGTTTCTTTTATAGGCACTTGGGTGAAGAGGGATATGACATCGAAGCTCAAGAGTAGGTCGCTGGGTTGTAGGTTTTGTTTCTTTATTGTTTCTATTAAATGGAGTGAGTTTTGTACGTGTGAGGTGATGGATTCTGTGTAGGGTTGAAATTGTTTGGCGAGGAATTTGGCAAGATTCTGTAGAAGTGAGCCTATGGAACTGACTATGGGTCTGAGTGGTGTTCAATCAACCCACTTACAGCAACAAAGTCAGCACTACACACACACACACACACACCAAGATTTATAGAGAAACAGCAGCTCCGACCACACTTTACTTGCACAAGCACGAAGCCGAAAACACCAGCCTGAAGATGGCGAGTGGGACTTCGCCAAAACGTTGCCAAGACAATCTCAATCTTACATGGGAAAAGACCCGAATACAACAAGACCAGAAACCTACACCCATGAAAATCTACACACACACACACACACACACACACAAACACAAACACACACACACACTATTTATATTTGTATTTGTATTTGTATTTCTATTATTTATTTATATTTATATTTGTATTTGTATCTGTATCTGTATCTGTATCTGTATCTGTATCTGTATCTGTATCTGTATCTGTATCTGTATCTATAACTGTATCTATTTCTATTTCTATATTTATATTTATATTATTGATATTGATATTATTGATATTATTGATATTATTGATATTATTGATATTATTGATATTATTGATATTATTGATATTATTGATATTATTGATATTATTGATATTATTGATATTATTGATATTGATATTATTGATATTATTGATATTATTGATATTATTGATATTATTGATATTATTGATATTATTGATATTATTGATATTATTGATATTGGTATTGATATTGGTATTGATATTGGTATTGATATTGGTATTGATATTGGTATTGATATTTATATTGATATTTATATTTTGATGTTTAGCCTGGCAAGCCTATGTAGATCCATACAGAAAGAGTATGGTAGAGGTTAATATACTTAAATATATTTGTACAACAAATATATGCAGTGACTCTGTTGTATTCAATACAAATATGTGTTGTACAAATATCTTCATTTTCCCACTAAAGCAAGAAAAGTTACACATAGTTAAGTCCCATACACACCACTAAGAGATAATGGACTAGGTTTTGTTTAATAGCAGTGAGACAGAAACAGTAGGAGCAGAGTAAGTGTCTTGTTGGTGGATATGCTTCAACCCTGCATGATAGACAGAAAAGATTGGTGGTCAGTGGTTACAATACTTGCCTGCAGCTTCATCCTGTAATTTGGGATCAGTTAAACACATATACAAAACAATATGTTTACTTGAAGGCCTTTCAATTATAAGTCACAACTGATCCAAAATGGTTAGCCTTCAAGGAATGAGCAATGAGGGTGGGTGTTGGAGATAAGACAAGCTAAATTTATCTTCCTGATTGTATTTTTGAGAAATCTCATTAAGGACTTTTTGAAATATGCGCATTAATCTGGACAGAAGGTAGAAAAGATGCAAACCTAAAGTTGGTCTTCCACTACAATTACACCCGTTGAACCAGTTCCCAGAACTTCATATCCAGTTTTCAGAAACCAAATTGTGCCCAAGATTAATTATGTAAATAGGAAAACATAAAACTCATTTTGAATTGCATTATTCATTCCAGACATGTATGTTTGAACTTCCATGTTAATATAACCCTCACCTCTTCATTTGCATTACAATATCTCATGAGATTGCCAGAAATACTAGACTTTGGGGTGTGTATCTCATTTATTTATGAATTACTGCATATATAGATTGTCACAATATATAATATGGCAGGTTTGTTCCTGATATGCTTCCTCCTACCTCCATATTCCTATCCTGTAATACCAGCTGCTGTAATAACTATGTTCCTTTGCATTTGTTCAACACTGTGTAACATTTTATGTGGCTGTTGTTACTATTAAGATTGTTTAATTTTGGGGAGGGACAAAAAACATCTTGAGTAATATATAGTTTGTTCAAAATTGAGGGCAGTCTGATACAAGTCTTTGTCTCTCTGAAGATACTTAACTATTTATAGAGGGCATGAAACTACTTCTGATGTTTTACTTTCTATCTTCCAAGTCTTTTTAATAAAGTGATATTATCTTATGGATCAGCAATTCTGATCCTTTTACTGAGTCAGACTGGAATGAATGAATTAATGACTGATACTATCTGTTACCCAACGTACAACTTCTATGAAGGTAGGATAGGATGCTTGATACTGATTAAGAGAAGCTGTCTAGGTGTTTTCCCCAAATTCACTTGAAACTTCCAAACTGAATCTGGATACTGCCAACAGAAAATATGCTATACTACTTAGCAACCGTATTTACTAACTGCTAGAAAGTAGCAACTAATTAACTGGAATGGAGCCCCCCCCCCCAAAATGCTGAATGTAATGATCATAGAGATTGAGAAGGTCAGCTCCAGCCCATTGCTTGCACAAGTTGAGCTGCACACGCGAAGGCACTGACCCACCGTTCATGCAAGTCGAGCTGAACGCATGCATGCAAGTGCGCTGACCAGCCACTTGCGGGTCCAGTTCCAAACAGGCCATGGCCTGGTAGTGGACCACAGCCCAGGGGTTGGGGACCCCTGATGTAGCATGTAAGGAGGTGCTGGAGAAAACTACCCTTACCTTGTCATGTCACTAATGCTCTTCTGGTCTAAATTCCAGGCTGAAATGTGACTGAAATAGGTCCAGCTATTGAGAAAGAGCTGGGAAGTTTTCAGAATACGAATGGCGAAAAATGGTGCTTCGTACCTAGATTAAAGCCTTCAAGGCATCCAGTTGCCGATGTAGCAGCAGAAAATACAAAATCCAAAGCTGGTATCTTATATCAAGAACCAGAACAAATGACATGGGGAAGTTCAGTTTAGGGGAAAATTACATTAATTGACTGTGCATTGACATCCTAGGCATCAGCCAATTGAAAAGAACCGGAATTTTATGCTTTAAGTGAAAAAAATCCTATGTCTCACTACTCAGAACACACAGAGAGGGGTGGGGGAGAGAGGAAGAAGTGGGAGGAGCATTGGAATGCAAGCAAATGTTAAGGAGAAATAATGAAAGATAGACAATGAAGATATTGAAATGGTAGATAACTTCTGGCTTTTGGAATCAAACAAAAATGTAAAAGTAACAGCAGTCAAGGAAGGAATTTGCTGCAGATTAATGTTTGGTATAGCAGCCACAAAGGCCTTGGAAAAGAGATTACGGTATGTCTATACTTATCGTATACTTACAAAGCAGTGGTGGGTTTCAAAAATTGTTCGAACCTACTCTGTGGGTGTGGCTTCCTTTGTGGGAGTGGCTTGCCACCCATGTGAAGGGATGGGAATGGCTTGCCGCTCATGTGACCGGATATGAAGATGCCGACGACACTTGTCAGAACCACCTTAAATTACCTCACACACAGCACTGGCATGCATAAGAATATGATGTAAACTTGTTTTTTAAAAGGCATCTTTGGTTTGCGTTAAAACAACTTCAACACACGCAATGTTCTGATTGCACCACAAACGCAGTAGTCATCCTTACCTTTCACAGAGGCACTGAGTTTTATAAATATGAGCATTGTAGTGTAGAATAATCATATCTAAAGACCAGTGGTGGGTTTCCAAAAATTTTTGGAACCTCTTCTGTAGGTGTGGCCTGTTTTCCGGGTCCACTGGTGGAACCTCTTCTAACCGGTTCGGTAAATTTGATGAACCGGTTCTACCGAATAGGTGCGAACTGGTAGGAACCAACCTCTGTTACAAAGATTAGAATAGTCCAGGTAATACTATTCTCTGTGACCCACTATGAGAGCAAAAGTTGGATTTGGAAGAAGCAGGATAGAAAGAGTATTGGTGTGTTTGAATTAAGGTGTTGAGAATAACATTGATAACAAAAAAAAAAAAAAAAAAAAAAAAACCCCACCCAAAACGACAACAGGAAGAACAAATGGATTGTTAAACAATCCAGAATTCTCACTCAAGGCATAAATGACCTGGCTCTAAATTATCATACAATGAAGTCTAATACATTATGTGAAGACCTACTGTAGCTCATTGGAGAAAGCTCCAATGCTGAGAAGAATTGATACTCACCCATAATTAATCAATTCTTTATTTGTTAAGTCTGACCATACCTGATTTTTTGGCATGGCTTTGAAAAGTACAGAAATCTGCTTATGGCTGATTTAAATAAAACAGATATGGTAAGGAAGTTCCTTTTCTTTTATGTATTTAAGGAAGGAAATAGCATGTTATTTTTCTTATTATGGGTGCAATTCCCAAGATGGCTTTTGAATTCATTTCACAACAACTATCCTATTACTCTTACTACAAATGGCCTGCACAATTGCTACCAGAAGGAAGGAGCCACGACGTGGATCAACAAGTCCCACCCCTCAAGACCTATTATACTATTAAGAGAAGTTCTTTAAAAATCGTGGTAGTTCTCTTACCAGACATAACTAGGTCAGTCTTAAATGAACATGTTTACCTTTTTGTAAGGAATAGACAGATAAAGAAATACTACAGTGCCATACATAAGAATTAATGGATAAGCATGCATCTACAGCTTTTATATTTATCATAATTTATCTTAAATATGTTTCTCAGAGATTATCTTAGTGACATATAAGGTGAATAATTGGTTATTTGGTTATTCATTATCGTTTGAATTTAGTTATTCCAGTGAAGGGGGCTTCCTTCAAGAGGATGCAAACACAACTTTCAGTTGAAATTACTTTGGGATATTATTGGGATTTCTCTAATAATCTCCAAATCATTTCAAAAGAATACTTTGCTTACTAAACAAATGATCCTAAGTCAAGGACTACCTGTATTTATCAAGGTCATGAATCCACAACAGCAGCCTCAAGACTCTCCCTAGCCTAGCATCCTCTACTTGGATGGTGGATAGAGCATTGACATAACATGCTTTCAGTGATTCATTCTTCTGATGAGTTGAACTGATATATTAATTTCCCAGATGTTATCAAAGGCAATTCCATACAAAACCTACAAGTAGACAAAACACTATAACTGAAACTTATAACTGAGATTTATGAGCTTAATTAATGCTCAGGAATGCAGATTACATCAGGTAATTCTTGGAATTGTTATGAAATTACTGTACCTGGACTAATACTTATGTATTCAACATTGCTGATTCCAGCCCTTGCAAAAAGATCAAGTGGAAAAAAAAATGGGTGCAACCCTAATTTATAAATGTTACAATGCAAGTTAAAAACCGTGTTTTCAGGATATAACTGGGAAGTTCATTTCTTCACAAGTCTTTGAATTTTACTTTATCCCGCAGCACAGGCTCTCCCAACAAATTCACAAAACAAGGATAGCAAAATCACATGAAATTGGGAAATTAAGTAAAGCCTGCATTTTTTTAAAAAAAAGCATACAAATTATACAGTAGAAATGAAAAACCATTACATTTAAATTACTTATTAAAATACATTTTCAAAGTGATGAAGGATTTACATGAAACACTCACAGGTGAATGCTATGCACTTCCCCTGACCATTTTCTCTTTGATATGCAGTTATCCACCTAATTTCATTGTTCACTTGTTACTTATTTGTCAGGCCTAGAAACAATCTTTTGCATTGGGCCATTAGGCCTGCCACATTTAATGCTGTGAGAAAATGGGAGGGGGGCTTATATGGAGTATGGGAGATATATACTCATAATAACATTCCTTTCTCAGAGAGTCAAGGACATATTGCCCTGCACCTGGAGGGATATGACTGGGAGGCATCTCCAGTTGGGATGGTGCCTGATTGGGAAATGTGACAGATATGTGTATGCTAGGCAGCAACTTGGTCTTTCATTTGGGTGAGGAAAACCTAGAAGCTTTCAGAATCAGGTTTTACCCAAGGTGCCAATATGACATCTCTAATAAAATGGAACTTTGAGCCTCAGAGTCCTATTTCATTGGGGGTGTTAGTTGGAGCCCTTACAATTATAATGTTAATTATCAATTAGTACCAAGCTAGATTCAAGGTTTACTTCTGACCGATAAGCTCATATGTGATTTGCGGCTAGAATACATGGATTCACTTTCTGTGTACTGATGATTAATTGTTAAGAACCTTAAAGAAAATCTTTCCTTGTTCACTGTCAAATGATAAAGTATAAATTTGTATTTGATTACATGTAGATTTTCTCTATAGTACTCTCGAATGCTCCTTCCACTGAAACCCAGAAGGTCTTACATCTTTTGGATGCCTATTAAAAATCTGACTCTTCACTTGGCCTCTTCTTTCAATGTTGTCTTTGTCTTTCAATGTTGTGAATTTGCTTTGCCACACACTGTTTTTTAAATTATAGTGTTGTTGATGAGACTGAGCCCAAGGATGGGATAAAATGTACCATCAGTTTGAAGTCACTACGCTCCCTTAAGAGACCTAAGTTCAGCCGCCCATGAATTCCGTTGACTCCTATCTAGTGCCAATTTGCCTTGACTTTAGTAGTTCAAAGACTTGTGTGAACTAAACTTGTAGTAATTTGAACGCTCTCCTAGTTCCTGATTACTTGCACCTGATATATTGTATCTTACGTGTTTTTTAAGTATTTTATTTTTGTATTTTAATACTCTTTAATTTTATACAAATAAACCATCTGGAGATATCATTTCATAGAAAGCAATATATTGAAGTAAATAAATGAACAAAATAATGTTCCACGCATTTTCTAATTTATACTTCTCCCAAAGCCTGTGTCCATTACACGTCTTCATATTTTTGCTAACATAAGATTCTTTGTAGTTTTTACACATGGAAAAAACTATGGCCTCTATAGCCTTTCAAAGGTATCACTGAGGACGAAGAAACACCACTATTTATATTATAATTTCAATTCTGGATATTATGAAGGGAGTATTTCAGTTTCCACCCTGGAGAAGATGAGCTTAACACACCCTATAAGTAGCCTTATTCTTCTGTAGGGGAAAAAAAGACTATAAGTAGCCTTATCCTTGTGAGTTGAAAAAAATGTTTGAGTTAAATATGCAATTAAGTTGGTTTAATTAAGAATGCATGCATGGGCGGGTGATTTTGATTGAGGGCTCCAAACGCAAAGCAGGAAGTATCAAATCCTTAGATTGTTCCCTCTGGCCTCTTCCATTTCCTTCTGAAACTGTTTATCAACATTTCTGACACCAAGAAGGCCCAGGACAAGATGTTGGGAAGATTGGACAGAGGTCATGTTCAGATGGTTTTGGAATCAAGAGCAATAGCAGTAGACTTATAGCTGCTATAGCTACATTTCTCCTTCTTGGCTTTGATTCCCTTACAATTCTTACAACTGGAAAACGATGGATAATAGAAAGGTTGGGAAAGTTCTGGAAAGGGGTATGGGACCCTTTCCTGGTTGTCACCTTATGCCAGCACATAATTAGAACATTCAGTTCTTCCAGTACTGAAGTCTTCTGTGAAATGCCTTAGATGACTTTGCCTACACCAAGGGGGGAAATCTAATGCAATATTATACAGGTAGCCCTAAACTAACATCCCCAATTGAGTCTAAAATTTATGTTGCTAAGTGAGAAATTTGTTAAGTGGGTTTTGCTCCATTTTATGACTTTTCTTCCTACATTTGTTAAGTCAATCAGTGCAGTTGTTGAATTAGTAATACAGTTGTTAAGTGAATCTGGTTTCTCCATTGACTTTGCTTCTCAGAAGGTTGCAAAAGGTAATCACAAGATTCCCCCAGGACACTGCAACCGTCATAAATCTGAGTCAGTTGCCAAGTGTCTGAACTGTGATCACCTGACCATGGGAGTGCTGCAATGGTCATATGTGTGAAACATGGTCATGTCACTTTCTTCAGTGTCATTGTAACTTCAAACTGTCATTAAATGTTGTAAGTCAAGGACTACCTGTATATACTAAGATGTATTTACCTTTATATAACTTTTCTTTTGAAATTATATAAGTTTTCTGCTGTTTTTTTTTAAATTAGAAAAAGAGATTGTAAAAGAAATAAAGGGATAAAGGAAACTTAGAATGCAGGCATGAATGCTTCTTTGATTCTATTTGGATCACGTACAATGGTTTGAATTCTCTTGAGAAAAATAATATTGAAACAAACAACCCTTATGAGAATCCTTTCCTCTCTTCCTCTTTTCCCACTTAAAATGGCCCCTTATCTGCTTTTCTATCCACAAAATAAAAGATATTAAATGTACATGGGGAAAAGGGGGAGGGTTATTGCTGATCAAGAAAATAATAAAAAATAAGGGATTAAATAACACATCCCTATTATTATTTTTATCTCTCACACAAATAATTTAACCGTGACATTTTTTTCAGTATTAATTGTCCTAAGACATGCATTGTATCACCCTTTCTTACCTAGATTACTAGGAAGCTCTCAGATATGACAGTTTCCCCACAAATCTTACCCAATGATCACACATTATACTGGAAGCATACAGTATTTCCCTTGAAGCCATTAGTTAGGATCTGCTAGAAATGTGATTTCAGCAGAGATGGAATTGGGATTTGGTTTCTGCTCAACTAAGACACCAGAGTTGGTGTCTTAATTGAGCAAAGCAACATTTACCCCAGGTATCAAATAAAGATATTAAGGCTGCTGGGAGTTCCTGAGATAAATTAAATCCGCTTTCACACCAACAAATATTATGGTGGTAATAACCCCTGGGATACAACTTAATTATTCTACAACATAGATTTCATTGGTTGTAGGGACTTCAATCATCTATTGATCCTTGAGTGCAAGCACCATTCTTTCTTTTGTTCTTTTAGAAGAATGCTGTATTTTAGAAGTAGAAATAGTACAGTGAGCATATCTTTCTGCCCTGGCACAGTGTTTAGAGTGCAGTACTGCAGGCTACTTCTGCTGATCACTGGCTGCCTACAGTTTGACAGATCGAGTCTCACCAGGCTCAAGGTTGGCTCAGCTTTCCATCCTCCTGATGTGGATAAAATGAGGACCCAGATAGTTGGGGGCAAAATGCTGACTCTGTAAACCGCTTAGAGAGGGCATAAAGCACTATGAAGCGGTATATAAGTCTAAGTACTATTGCTATTGCTATGGCTTTATACAAAGACAGGGGTAAAAAAAAGAGCATGTTCCAGCAAACGGTTTCAGCCCTGGAGGGCTCTGGCAAGCATAAGCCAGGTACTAATAACATGCCTGGTTCCCTGATCTGGGTAACTATATTATACTATACTATAGCCGTATCCCAAAATAGTCTATGAAACAGTATTGCATTTGATTCATAAGCCAAAACAAAACAAAACCCAACCCAACCCATTACTGGGTATCTGAGAGTCATCAGGGACTAGAATAACACTGGATTGTTTTTTCTAGGTTTAGAACAAATATAATTGGATCATATTATTATTTCCACCGCTAGCCATATTGTAGTAAGCCAGAGGATTATAAAGGCAATGAGGGGCATAAACTTCAAAAGGAACATTTGAATGCAATGTTCAAGGACACATGTTGGCTTTGTATCAAGATGCTGAGATACGTTCCCTTAGAATCCCATGTGATTCGGAACACAGCATTTCACAAGTAGAAACAAATGGAAAGACATGTGGTACACGCTCTAAAAAATAGCCATGTGATTCCAAGCTGCCCCACCACCATGCTAACTGTTCCACCTGCTCCAAAGTATCAACACTTGGAGACAAGAAACAAGAAAACATTTGAGATTGACCAGGAAGCCTGCAGAGGCTTCTCAAGCTCTCATAAGCCATTTGTCCACACCTATTTGATGTGGGGAAAAAAACTCAAGGAAGAAAAGAGGGCCAACTGACCTCCATGGGGGGACCTCCATTACTTTACAGATTTCTTACAGTGGGGATTTAGCAAAAGAAAAACAAACAAGCAGGCAAAATCCTTTGCACCATCTCATAGATATTTTGACAGGATTTGTATAATTAAAGACAGGACAAAAGGCAACTTATAACTAATAGCAGTCCCCCCCCCCTGTTTTTGCTAATGCGGAAGCTAGAGAATTGGCATCTAAGCAAAACAAACTTTTCCTGCTGTCTCCCAGCAAATATTCTTAGAAACCTTCCCCATGAATTCACCCATGTTCAAGGGTGGCCCATCACTAATAAAAGGGCAGAGATGGGGAAGAAGGGATTTCTTTCTGAATTCTGGATAATTGTGGTCTTTGAGATTATCCCTGGGAATGCATATGGAAGGAAGGAGCCCTTGATTAAGTCTCTTACCTTTATGGCCTGGATAGATTCTCAATACAGAAGGTAGTCATATTTAGATTATCTGCCTTTTACAGTTAGCAGTATCCTATACAAGGTGCATCAGGCTTTCTGCCCTTTCTGTCTCTTCCTCATCCATTTCCTGTTGTTCAAGCATTCTTGGCCATCTCTGCATAATATTATCTTACCTGCTAGAGGGCAGTTCAGCTGACTGATCTGAAGCTTTTGCCGTCTGGATCGGGAAGCAAAGCTGAGCAGCAAAAGAGAAGGGTGCAAACACAGCTTCAGGTTCCTTTCTCTTACTCTGATGCCTGTACAGCTTCACTCAGATACTGCCTTGTGCTTTCCGCCTTCTCCTCTCTCTGTTACTGTGGAGAACAAATGTGACAGGCCACAACGTGCATATCAGGGCTTGGAAGGTTTCCAGAACAGTGTCCACAGCTCTGTTTGGATAAGAAAAGTCCTGGGAATCACTGTGGTTACACTTTATTCCTCAGAGGTCCTGCTAGACAGAGCAGGGGAAAAAAAAAACCCTTTCCACCTAAAACCACAAGTTGACACAGAGCAGAAAGAAGTGACAGGAGAAGGAGGGATGAAACCTGAAACAGCCGTGGGTAAATAAGAACAGCCAGCTCATCCGAGTGACTAGCAGCCCTTGGCAGCAGGCAGGAGCTGCTGCAGCAGCTCGGTGCTCTGATGAATCACCCTCCAATGGGCTCTTTCTAGGCTGATGATTGAATTAAATGGACCACTCAGGCTGAGCTACAGAGATATTTTCAGACTCCCACTTTTAAGGAAAGAATGGATTGCACCTCCGTTGGACTGCAAATGTTCTCCATCATTATTTCCTCTTCAAAGTGTCATAGTATTAGGGCAAAATTAGGCAGAATGATGATTTTTTTAAAATCTTGGTCTGTCTGATCATATCTAAAATGGCATGTATGTGGGATGGTGTCTGATTTGGAAAAAAAAAGGGGGAGCGTGAGAGGCATCAGGTCCTCTGTTTCCTACTGCCTCTTCTTATCTATTAGGGACCTTTTGTCTGAACCGAACATGATAGCAAAAGAGCCAGCTGAGGGGGAAGAGGGTCCAGAAACCTATTGGAAGCAGCCATTTACAAATTAAAACCAGAGCCAACTTCACAAGGCTACTGCTATTATAAAGTTTAGATAAGCAGAGTAGCTAATTATTTTTTTAAAAAGGGGGGGGAGGAGAGAGGAAGAAGTGATTGTCATGCATCAAATAAAATCAATTTATCAAAAACCAACTCCTCTGCTTATTTAGGTAAGCAGAAAAGCAGGTATCAATTTTAATAATAGTCATCCTTATATGAGGATAAGGAGGCAGAAATATTTGCTTATTGATTTGCTTGTTTACTTATGAAAACTTATTTGGCCACCCAACTCAGTGACTCCAGATGGCTTACAAGGATAAAAATCCAATATGAAAACAATAAAAGAGCAATACCACCCCACCCCACCCAATATATTTTGGGCCATTTCTGACTTTGGGGGGGAAATGTCCCTAAGTACATCTACCCCATTCCAATCCCTCCCCCCTTTTCTTCAAATCTCAATTTATTTGCTGTAGACTGATGGGGATAAAGCAGGCAGTGGGGCCTCTGCTTCTCCTGTTCCCTTTATCCTGCCCACCCATTAGTTTGCATTCTCCCTCTGAACCAGTAGCAAAGGGAAGTTCCTTCAGAGCCCTTAACTCTGGTGATCAAGAATGGGACTTAGTAAGACATGGTCTAAACCCTATTTATACATTTAATTGTAAGAAATGAATATTCCAGTTGCTTTATCCAGTTTGACCAACTGTCACATTCTCCAGCTTGCATTCTCCTTTATCACCCACAGAATTGACCCACAGGGAAAACTCTAATGAAAAAGCTATCATCCAATTCTCTAGATCAGACAAAATAGCTGCCGAGGATTAGGAAATAAGGGCAATTCTTCCCCCCCCCCCAAAAAAAAACCCAGAGTCCCAATACTCTTAAGGCCAAAGGGCGAAGAACTATTTGTTTTAGAGATTGTGTTTACAGATTGATTGATTGATTCTCTATTGTGGCTTATATTTCATTCCAGTCCAATCAGTAGCTGAAAGAAAAATTCTATAATTTAGAATTGTATAGAATCTACAAGAAAAATTTTAAAATCATCCATACAGGAACAGCAAACTATTTCATATAAAAAATGCATAACAGGAAGTTTCCCCTCATAACAAATCTGTTCCTAAAGTTCTATGGAATATCGACATTTAAATGGTTTTCAACAAACAAACAAGCATACATTCCAAATCCAGTATGGTAGAGATCATTCTGATTTTTGGAGAAGAGAGGGAGAAAGTGAGAAGGCTCATTTTTGTGGTCCCTGAAAAGGGCCACTTCTAAGAGAGGATCCAAAAACAGGTTATCATCCTGATTTTATTGGGTGGGTAAGAAGGCAGTCTTAAGCCATGTAGAATATCGGAGATGACAATCAGAATCTTGAACTGCAGCTAGGGGGAAACTGTTAACTGATTCAGCTTTCAAAGCAGAAGGGACTCCTAAACCTAGAGGCTCCTTTCTTTACTTGAGCTGGCACAGCGATTAGAGTGCAGTACTACTTCAGCTGACTGCTAGCTGCAGTTCAGCAGTTCAAATCTGACCAGCTCAAAGTTGACTCAGCCTGCCATCCTTCCAAGGTACACTATATTGCCAAAAGTATTCGCTCACCCATCCAAATAATCAGAATCAGGTTTTCCAATCATTTCCATGGCCACAGGTGTATAAAATCAAGTACCTAGGCATGCAGACTGTTTTTACAAACATTTGTGAAAGAATGGGTCGCTCTCAGGAGCTCAGTGAATTCCAGTGTGGAACTGTGATAGGATGCCACCTGTGCAACACATCCAGTTGTGAAATTTCCTCACTCCTAAATAGTCCACAGTCAACTGTCAGCTGTATTATAAGAACGCGGAAGTGTTTGGGAATGACAGCAACTCAGCCACGAAGTGGTAGGCCACGTAAACCCGTCCAACATCAGTGTGTGACCTCACAAATGCGCTTCTGGAAGAATGGTCAAAAATTCCCATAAACACAGCCTTGTGGACAGCCTTCCCAGAAGAGTTGAAGCTGTTATAGCTGCAAAGGGTGGACCGACGTCATATTGAACCCTATGGATTAGGAATGGGATGTCACTTACAGTAAGTTCATATGCGAGTAAAGGCAGGTGAGCGAATACTTTTGGCAATATAGTGTAGATAAAATGAGGACCCAAATTGTTGGGGAAAATATGCTGACTCTGTAAACTGTTTAGAGAGGGCTGTAAAGCACTATGAAATGGTATATAAGTGCTATTGCTATTGAGTTATTATTCAACTGAAGCTTCTGTGTGGTAGTCAAGGGCATCCCAATGTACAGCACATTACAATAGTCCAGATGACAATCATGGCAAGATCCTAACTGGTATACTAGATGTAGTTGTGCAAATATCTTTTACTCAAAACTGTACCTGTTCCTCAAGTGGGAACTGAGTCCAAGAAGATCCTCAAGTTATGAACTAATTTCATATGTAATGCAGTGCATGACCAAAGACGGAATATTCCTGATCTTGGAGGGCTTCTGAAGCTATGATCACTCCATCCACTTAATATTAAATCTGAACCTGTTAATTCTCATCCAGATTCAGAATAGATAAAATTAAAAGTAAATTTAAACTTCTTTCATTGCTTCATTGCTGATTTTTTGAGGTGAGCAATTGCTAGTGTGATCTGTCCGAGGTCCTGACAGGGCCTATTATACCCTTGCCTTCGGCAACCCCTTGGTACCAGATGTGACCCTTCTCTTCCAGCATGTACCAATGAAGGGCCAATGAAGTAGAGTGATCTTTAGGGAAATTCAGGAACTAAGAACAAAGAAACACTATTCTAAATATACCAGGTACAAACATGCTTAACAGAGGCAACACAACAGTATCTTTTTCCCCCAAATGTAGCTTCATGCTGTAAATAAATCTAGGTTGATCAAGATAAGTTTCTAGTGGTGGAAGTTCTTGGACTGCTTTCCTCCCTCTCTCTGTTGGTCTTCCAGGTCCTGCTCCATTTCTGCATGGAAATTTTTCAGTCTCTCTTGCTCAGTAGGTTTGAAATGGGGTGTCTCTTTCCCCCCCTCCTGATCTCTTCTCCCCAATATATGCTTTTTAAACTTTCATTAAAAAATGTTACCATCCACCAATGATACTTTGGCTTTAATTCCTCAGTCTCCTTTGTTTCCCATATTCAATAGACATCACCACATTTTATAACCTAGTAAAAATGCCTTTTTGTTTCTGTTCTCTTGGCAAACTCTGGTCTGTGTCTTGGGTTACTCTTACCTAGACTACTATAATATTTTCCTTCATGACCTTCTATTATCTCTTTATCCTGCCCTCCACATATACTCAGCGTTCTGCTGACTAAATCAATTGTCTCTTTCATTGCTCTTATTCTATGATACCTCTGATATTTTTCCATCAGCTTCATGTTGGCTCATGATTCTGGATAAAGTTAACTTTTAAGTTCTTCATACCCTTAAAGCCCCTTGCTCCTTCACATCCTTCTATGTCATGTATCTTCTGCCAGATGTTTGCAAAATATTTTATCTTATTTTTTATTTTATTTTATTTGTACCATTGTAAATACTTTTAGTCAGTTTTACAAGGAATCTGGAGATGAACACTTATGAAGAATGAATTATGAAGCTGTAGTGAACATTTTGAAATTGTTTTTTTTAAATATCCATAATATCAGTCTTGTTGGAAATAAATGCTTTTGCTCTTACGGATTTATACAGAATCGTGTTTTTAACCGTTAAGTTGAAGGAATGTGAAAGTAAATAGTGGTAGAGGGGTTGGGAAGAAAACATTCTTTTTTAATGTTAATTCTTAATTTAAAGATCAGATAAAAATCTCTATTTTTCTAGTTTACCAATGCTTGCAAACATTCACAGAATGCCATTTCTAGCTTCACATTTTCCTTCCCCAAATTTCAACTCTACCATACTATAAGCCATATATATACCATATATAAGCTCTCTGTTGAATGGCTATTACCAGTGCATCATTTACAATCTTAAAATTACCAAGGAAAAGTTCAGGGTGAATATAAAAGGGAGGGAAAAAAACCTGAACTCCATCTTTAACAGAATTTTTAAAGGAGTAATCTTTTTTGCTTAGAGCTTTATTTATTCATACATTCTCAGGGCTCAGCCGGGATAATTAAGTTAAATTCCATTCGGTAGTTGATAATCCAATAGGAAGCCAAGACATTGTCTGATTAAGATGAGCTTTCCTGTTTCATTAAGGGGAAGTGAAATCTGCTTCAAAGCCTGACACACAAGATTCAGGCAGAATAATGAATTACTCCTTTTGCTAAACACACCCAAACTGCGTCAGAATGCTCTGCTGGGATATTTAATAACCACAAACATATTTTGCAGATCCCTTGCGATGGAACCGGAGAAAACAATCACTGTGCAGTTTGCCTTCAATTACAAAATTAAAGAGGGAAAAAAATATCAAAAGATGACCCCAGGTTTGAGAGATCACCATGGAGAAAAGTGTTTTGGAAATGGATTCAGCTGACTTTTGAATTCTAAAATGTGCATGCAAGAAAAGAAAAGAAAAACAGTAAAGTGTAGCACAATGGAGATAAAGGCAGTGAAAGAAGAGCCTTATTCCAAATTTATTTACCACTTTCTGACAGTGGTTAAATTTCTGGGATCGGTTTCCTGAGAGCTGGAGTAGTGTAGTGGCTTTAGATTAGGACATAGAGAGACAGGCTTAAAACCCTAGATAGGCAGGAAGGTCAGTACGTAACTCTAGGATGCCCATTTATTATAATCTCTCTTACTATTAAGAGGGTGAAAAGGGGAGAAAGGTACTATATCATGTTCCCTGCTTTTGTACATGGATGAATGAATGAATGAATGAATGAATGAATGAATGAATGAATGAATGAATGAATGAATTCTTTTCAACACCTTCTTTGTAAGGACCAAGATAACAGAAAGGAGGGCAAGAAGTTTTATAAGCCTGCATGTAGTAAAATAGCATTATCAGAAAAATTCCCATGTTGACTTAAAAACTCTGGGAGTTGAAGCACACACATCTTAAAATTTGCCAAGTTTGAAAAAATATTGGACTAGGCCATTTGCAAGCTTCTTAGAAGCCCCTCCCTTCATTTTCTGTTTATTACTCATTTAATTGACTATATTGCCAACTACCAAAGTTTCTCAATTGTTTACAATCAAACATAAAATCAGAATGAAAAACAATCATACCAATATCAATAATTAAAAGCATAAGCAAAGAAAAACTGGTTTTAAAATGTACTTAAAATTAAAAAAAAAACCCAAAGGTAATATTCCCCCTGTTATTCGTGTCCAACTCTACAGCATAGTGCTTATCCTGAGTTTCTTGGCTGAGGGAGCAGTGTTGTCTGAAGACAATTTCTGTGGTCATGTGGCCAGTATGGTTATATGCCAATGATACAGGAGCTGGGGTCTCGAACGCAGGCTGTCAGCCTTCCAGTTGACAAACTCAATATCTTTAACCTCTGAGCCATTGTGCCCTTTAAGGCACAATGTAAAAGTAATAGAACCTTAAAGGCAGGAGTGGGCTGCTACCGTGACCTGACAAATGCGCGCACGACAAATGCGCACCGACAAAACCGCGGCGAAAATACCATGACGTCAAAAGCGCGCCCATAAAAGTGCGATTAGGGTTTTTACGTTAGGGTTAGGGTTAGGGTTAGGGTTAGGGTTAGGGTTAGGGTTATAACGTTCTTTTCGCGTCCCAATATGTTGTTTGTGGATGGCGCACTTTTGTCGGCGCACATTTGTTGATGCGCTGTTGTGGGCGCGTTTTTGATGTCACGGTGTTGTCACCGCAGTTTTGTCGGTGCGCATTTGTCAGTGAACCGGCTGCTACAGGCTTGACCAGGTTCGGGAGAACCCGTAGCTAATGTTATGGCCAGTTCAGAGAACCTCCAAATCCCATCCCTGCCTGGCCCCACCCTGCCCCACCATTCCCAGGAGTCTCCATGCAGCCTGTTTTAGATGCAAGGTAAGTTCAGGACTCATGCGGAGACTCGGAGAGGGTGAAAAATGGACCTCCTGAAAGTTCTGGAAGGTTGGAAACGAGTCCATTTCTAGTCTCTGGAGCCCAGGGGAGTTGGTTTTCACCCTCCGACTTTTGCGGAAGAAAAGAGACACTTTGCCAAGGAATTAGAGTGATGTGAATTAAAATGTATGACACAAACATCATCCATGGCGAGAGACAGAGAGAGATCACGGAATCAAGTATGAGTTCTTGTGGCTTTCGCTATAAATGCAGGTTTGATGTCCCAAAGGTGCTTTTCCCCCCCAGGTTTGATGATGGTGGTAATAATCATTCAGCAGAGAGATGACATATCGTGGATTTCTTAGTGCTTGCTGAACTTGGGTGTTGGCTTGCAGGCATTTCATTACCTAACTAGATAACATCATCAGCTATTCAACTAGGTAACCTAATCAGGTAATGAAACACCTGCAAGCAAACAACCAAACTCAGCATGAAGGACTCCACAGCTCAATCCTGAGCTACATACGTTCTCTTCTAGGGTGGATGACACATTGTACCTAGGCAGAAATAGCATCTTCTTTATATTACAAAGTCAAGAGCTGAGGCTCAGCTTTAGAGACTGGCATTCAACTGGCCTAGTTGATGATCTTTCTGTTGATTAAAACAATATACATTTTGAAGAACTCTGACAGCATGGGGCTTCATCCAGGTCTTTGGCAAGCATGAGTGAATCCCCTTTTTCTGCTTTGTCTTTGCTCCTATCTGTGTTTGTTATTCCTGCCCTCTTTGCTTTTTTTCAAAATTTTATATTGCTTTCTTGTTTTAATGATTTTTTTAATGTGCAGGAAACTGCTCAGAGTCTTGGGAGTTTGTTTATAAAGAAAGAACTGCTGTTCAATATTTCTACAGAACATTACTATTTTGCCCAGAGATGAAGACTGGTTCCATTTTCATATTTTTAAGTATGGGGAATTAAGCATCAGTTACTTTTTCAGCCCAAGAAGCTACAGTTCTTTGGAGAGTCCTAAATGCAACACCAAACCATCTGTTTTCCTAATGAAACCATTGATGAAGGCTTGCAACCTCTTCTCACATTTTGCCTTAGTGTTAAGGCAAAATGTGAGAAGAGGTTGCAAGCCTTCATCCATTTACATCGATGTAAATGTTAATTTATATAAACAAACAAGGAAACCTGTTCTTCCCTGCCTCTTTTGCTTATCTTACTGCTCAGAGTTAAAGAACTTTATTTCATTGGAAATACTCTTGATGCTGAAAGAAGAGCACTGAAAGCTCAAACATTGACACGTTTTTGTATGATTTTGAGTTACACTCTCAAAAACGAATGGAGCTAGATAAGGTTTTTCACCTTTTCAAGTGAATTTTGATGCCCTCATTTCAGCAAACGTTATTAAGCTGTTATTATAACTGTTTATACAAGTGATAAAGGAATTAGATAGGTTTACAAATACTTGGACATCCATTATTTATTTTTAAAAAATATTTATGGCTATCATATTGTATAATTTTCTCAGCATTCAGCTAAAACAAATTAAATGAGAAACGCACAGTCCTACAGAAGGTCCATTATGATATCAAAAATGGTCAAATACTGGCACCTACAGGCAAGATTATATCATTCCTGAAAATGTGTGGTGTGTAAGTAGCCATGGTAATCTCACTCTTGTTTTCAGACACAGCTGAGCTAGCATTTTAAGAACTGGTGTGCTTAGCCACCAGCAGGGTCCTCAGGGACAGATAGCATAGTGACTGACATTTCAGTGCAAGCACTGCAATTTTCCTATGTGCATTGTGATGTCACACATCACAAGAAGGACCAGGGGAGACATGGTAGCAGTGTTTCCATATTTGAAGGCCACAAAGAAGAGGGCGTCAACCTATTTTCCAAAGCACCTGAAGGTGAGACAAGAAATAATAGATAGAAACTAATCAAAGAGAGATCCAACCTAGAACTAAGAAAAAATGTCCTGACAATGAGAACAATTAACCCGGCGGTGAAATTCATTTTCTTTTACTACTGGTTCTGTGGGTGTGGCTTGGTGGGCGTGGCAGGGGAAAGATACTGCAAAATCCCCATTCCCTCCCCACTCCTGGGGGAAGAATATTGCAAAATTTCCACTCCCACCCCATTCTGGGGCCAGCCAGAGGTGGTATTTGCCAGTTCTCCAAACAACTCAAAATTTCCACTACCGGTTCTCCAAAACTGGTCAGAACCTACTGAATTTCACCCCTGAATTAACCCGTGGAACAGCTCTCCTGCAGAAGTTGTGGATTCTCCATCACTGGAGGTTTTCAAGAAGAGACACCTGTCTAAATTGGTACAGAGTCTCCTGCCTGAGCCGGATGCGTCACCTGAAGCCACTCCCACCCCAGCTCTGTGAATAGGAAAAACGTTGCAAATGTCACATGATGGCAATGTGATGCTGTGAGTTTGACATCTGTGCCCTATGATATTGGACCAGAAGAGGAAATAGTTTCTGATACTGTTCTACTGAACATGGAATTATGTAACATGGAGTTTTTTAAATTATATCTCGATTATTTTTAAATTCAAATCTACTCATCCATAAAATAATACTCAGCAATGAAATTGGCTATGCTTTTCTCTATCCGCAGTGCTTCTCTTTCTCTCTGTCTCTTACACTCAAGTATATATAGTAATAAAACTTTAGTTAATGCAGGAATTTTTGTCTGAATCTGAATAAATGTTTGACTCCCTCACACAATGTTTTTTTCAACTCTTGAAGTTGTTTGTTGTTGCCTTCTTCCTAAGATAAGAGTGTGTGACTCGCTCATGGTCGCTCAATTGGTTTTGTGCCTAAGGTGGGACTAGAACTCATACTCTCCCAGTTGCTAGTATGGTGCCTTAACTACCACAAAGAGCTGGGTTTCTGAGGTAAAACATCTACTACCATAAATTATGAATGTGTGTGTTTTTCTCCTTGAATTTGTCAAAACGTAATAACAAGCTGGGAGAGCTACATTCCTGGTTAATACTTGTATCCTAGACTACCTGGGATAGAAGACCATAGATTATATAAACTTTAAAATAAAAAAGAATCACACACAATAGAGAAAATGTGGGAGAAAAAATGTTTCTTTCCTTTTCATAATGTTATCACTTGGGAATGGAGATCACCAGTGGTGGGTTCCTACCAGTGCGGCCCGGTTCGGCCAAACTGGTAGTGGTTTGGCAGCCTAGATCGCTGGAACCGGCAGCAACCCAGGCCTGCGATGCCCCCAAACTGGTTCCTCGGGCGGTGCTGTAGGCGGCGCCATTTTTTTTGCTTCTGCGCATGCGCAGAGCAATTTCTGTTGCACTGTGCATGCATGTAGAGCACAGCCACAAGCGAACTGGCAATAGTGACTGCCGGAACCCACCCCTGGAGATCACCCATTAAAATTAAATACATGAACATTCAAGAAAGGTTTTTTTCTATCCCTAAAGTGGAATCCACCACATCAGATAGTTTCAATAAGAAGCTGCATAAATTCCTAGAAAATTAGGTGATCAGTATCTTCTAGTCTTTATTTTATAGCTGCCCACCTGACAGCAGTGACTCTGGGCAGATGTAAAATGTTAAAAAGAAATACAACAATTTAACAACACCAACGTAACGTTTGAGAACAAAACAATTTCAAGAAGACAAACTTAACTCACAGAGAAGGCTTCATCTCCTAACCCAAATACTTGGGGGAAACAGCCAAGTCTTCAATGCCTTACAAAAGGATAACTCCTTCCAGAACTGGAAGCAACAAACTTTAAATGACAGCTTTATGGAACAAAAGAAGAGAGCACATCTTTATACCCGAGAATTCAATTGCCCACATGGTGTTGAATGCTGGAAGATGTAGACCAGTGACTGAATCCATCAGAGTTCTTCTATCCTTATGTTAGGATCAAAGCAAGTCTTCCATCTTCATGTGGACTGAGTCTTCCCCCTTCCTCCAGATAAAACTCTGGCTTCCTTCTTCCCTTTAGTAGCTGGAACCCTAGGGCTTATTATAATTTCAGATAAAAATTATAACTGAAAAATAAATTAGGACTTAAAATAGGGTTGCAGTAGTCAAGAGGCCGACTTGAAAGTACGTCTGTCAAAATCAGCAATACTTTCTCTAGAGGAAAAAGATTTAGGATGGGATGTTAATGAGAAATAGACTGTTAATACATGTCTAGAAATCTAATTTGTGGGTTGAAACTTGTGCCTGACAATTCTTTCTCTGTGTCTCTACTTGATTTGATTGATTTGATTTGATTTATTGCATTTCTATGCCGCCCTATTCCCAGAGGGACTCAGGGCGGCTCATAAACCAAAATGGGGGGGGGGGGATACAAACAAGAGGAAAACAACAGACAAACAACTACAACAATTTAAAAACAATCAACAACCACACAATTCGAGCGGGGACAGGAATTCGTCAGCCCCAGGCCTGTCGGAACAGCCAGGTTTTAAGGGCTTTGCGGAAAACCTGAAGGGTGGTGAGGGTCCGAATCTCCACAGGGAGCTCGTTCCAGAGGGCCGGAGCAGCCACAGAGAAGGCCCTCCTCCGGGTGGTAGCCAATCAGCATTGGCCGGTAGATGGAATTCGGAGGAGGCCTAGTCTGTGGGATCTAATAGGTCTGTTGGAGGTAATTGGCAGCAGGCGGTCTCTCAAGTACTTATTTCTTTTTTCCTGGTGCTCACTGCTCAATTTCCTTTCTTTCCTCCCATACCTTAATCTTGACTGATATGAGGTAAACTCTGACACATCCAAGAGAAGATAACTAGTTACCAAGATTGGCACACGGAAAATTAGAATGAATATGCTTGGTTCTTCCTGTCATAGCTTCTTGCGTATCTGAAAAGCAATACTGGCTACGTTATGAATATAAGTGATGAACAGTAGTCACATTTGGGGGTTCTTCATCATCTGAGCTCCACAACTCTTTTTATGATGTTATGGAACTTCCTGAAACAATGCAGCTTATGTCCCAAAGGTGCTTTTCAAAGAGGCAAATGGACTTGTTTTTCTTTTACAATGTAGCTTATGGCTTCGACACTGTTAACCACAAGGGGGCGCTTTAGCCACATTCTCAGCCTTTAAGTCAACTTGGGCCATTTCCAGGGACAACTGGAACTGATTGACCTCCCTTTAAATGAAACATTTGATAATGTTTTTTTTTTTTACAGTTGACTTCATATTGGTGAAAGAACTCTATCTTTTTGCAAAATTGGCTGTCAGCACCGCATTCAACAGAGTCACACAGACACCCTTAATAGAATCAGAAGTCTTGACAGGAAGAACATTGTGCCCAGCCATACAAGTATCCAGAAGTTATCTTGAAAGTGCACAGTCAGTATTAGACTTTGAAGACTTTGAAGCCACCCATTTTCACAGAGAAAAATGAGGAATTCTTTATATGAGCAATGCTTCATTTAGCGAAAACAAACAACACAACAAAGGAGCAAACATTTGAGCCTACATAAATTATTTATCAGGCTAAGACATGGGAAACGTGTCATGTGTCCTTCTTCCAATCATGCCTCATGGCTCTGACCACACCTCAAATGTTTCATGAGAAGCATCACATGCAGAAAAGTGCTAGTATAATCTTCCATCCCTAAGAATTATTTTATTGTTTTAGAAAAGCGCCGGGCAAGCTCTTTAATGGTTTGGTTTGGTTTATGGTTTATTAAACTTGTATGCCGCCCTATTCCCAGAAGGGACTCAGGGCGGCTAACAAACTCATAGGGAAAGGGGGTAACACAACAAAAGCAAAACAAGACAAACAATTACAAAAAACATATTAAAACTCCGCAACAGGTGCACCAATTCAAGTGGGGCTGGAAACTCATCAGCCCCAGGCCTGCCAGAACAGCCAGGTCTTAACGGCTTTGCGGAAAGCCAGAAGGGTGGTGAGGGTCCGAATCTCCACGGGGAGATCGTTCCAGAGGGCCGGAGCAGCCACAGAGAAGGCCCTCCCCCGGGGGGTCGACCGTCGACACTGGCTAGCTGATGGAACCCGGAGGAGGCCTAATCTGTGGGATCTAATTGGTCGTAGGGAGGTAATTGGCAGGAGGCGGTCTCTCAAGTACCCAGGTCCGGTACCATGTAGTGCTTTAAAAGTAACGACTAGCACCTTGAAATGCACCCGGAGTCCAATAGGCAACCAGTGCAGCTCGTGGAGGATAGGTGTAACGCTCGCGCGGCTGCATTCTGGACAAGCTGAAGTCTCCGAATGTTCTTCAAGGGCTGCCCCATGTAGAGCGCATTACAGTAGTCCAGTCTTGAGGTCACGAGGGCGTGAGTGACTGTTCTGAGTGCCTCCCGGTTCAGGTAGGGCCGCAATTGGTGCACCAGGCGAACCTGGGCAAATGTCCCCCTGGTCACAGCTGACAAATGGTGTTCTAAGGTCAGCTGAGGATCCAGGAGTACTCCCAAATTGCGAACCCTGTCTGAGGGCGTATAATTTCACCCCCCAGCCTGAGAGATGTTGTTTAATGTTGTTGAAGGAGGTGGTGGAGGAATCCAAGTTATTGCTGATATGGCTGCCATCACCTTGGCTTTCAACATGCTTCTGAAACAGCTGCTGTAAGCAGAGGATCAATGTTCTTGCACTTTGAATGTTGTTGTAATGCCTTGTCCGGTTCAAAGTCTCTTTAATTATATCTCCAAAGTCATTATATGCCTTCATATAATGCTTATAGATTTCAGCAGCAGCTGTTATCTCAACAACATTAGAAATGTAGGAAATGACATGTGTGTGTGTGTGTAATTGTATTCTTATTTGTTCTGTTGTTGCTAGAACACCTACTTCTATCTCCCAAAGGTGCTTTTTTGAAGAGGCAACTGGACTTTCTGGTTTTTCTTTGAAGATGTTTTGTTTCTCATCCAAGGAGCTTCTTCAGCTCTGACTCCACACACCCACTGGTATAGATATGTGGACCAGTGGTGGGTTCCACATTTTGTTACCACCGGTTTGCCACCTACCTGCCTGCCCGCTTCACTCATGTCCGCTTTGTCTGTGCATGCGCCCAGCCCAAAAAATGTGCCTAAATAGGCTGGCATAGAGCCGGGATGGGCGGGGGCCAAAACCCTACAGGAGCTCCTCCATAATAGATAATGAAGAGAACAATAAATGAAGCAACAATTGTCATTCCGTACATTGTAGGCATATCGGAAAAGCTCAGGAGGATCTTCAGCCAACGTAGCACATGTGCACACTTCAAACCCAAGAATACACTAAGGCAGAAGCTTGTCCACCCAAGGATAAAAGACAAAAACTGAGCAACGTGATATATGCAGTACAATGCATGTGAAAATCTGTACGTTGGGGAAACAAAACAACAACTTCATAAGTGCATGGTACACTTATGGTACAATAAACACATCAGGACTAGATTCAGTAGTCCATCTGCATGTAAAAGACAGAGGGCCATTCTTTTGAAGACAGCAAAGACAACATTTTGGACAGAGAGGACTGCTGGTTTGAAAGATGGGTCAAAGAGGCCATGTCAAAATTGAACAGCCCTCTCTCAACAGAGGGGCAGGGATATAACATCATCTATCTCCAGTCTACAACACAGCCCTTTCAACAGTTCCAAGAAGCCTCCACACCCATTTCCATCACTCAGGTGATTCTGATGACACAAATAAACCTTCAGGTGACCTTAGGAAACTCACTAAAAGAATGCCAATGACCAGCTGTCTACAAAGAGTATAAATCCTCTGTTGCCATTCAGTCAGAGCTGAAGAAGCTTCTTGGATGAAAAGCAAAATGTCTTCAAAGAAAAAGCAGAAAGTCCAGTTGTCTCTGGAAAAAACACCTTTGGGACAACCATGACCTGGATGACTGAGAATCTCCATAAACCCCCCTCTTCTGTGATCTGCCTCTGTCTGTTTGTACCTCTGCACTAAACAATACCAAGGGAAAGAGAAGAAGCAAAACGAAGGAAGGAAATACAAGGAAGTGGATGTTTTCCATCATGATATGAGATTAATATTTAAGCTTACTCTTCAGATAAGAGTGGCAGTCCATGGAAAACTGTTCCCGTGTCTTAAACTAAGTAAGATATCTGAGTTCTCTAAAAGAACTGGACCAGCTCCAACAAAATCCTCCCATAGATGGAAAGCTTTTGATCCTGTGGAGATTTCTCCTGGCTTGAGATGAGAGAAGTTATTCTTTATCAATTCTGGCTCCTTCTTGTAGTCAACTGTGCCCATCAAAATATGCTCTAGAGCAGGGGTCTCCAACCTTGGCAACCTTACGACTTGCCGAGGTGGCGCAGTGGTTAGGGTGCAGTATTGCAGGCCACTTCAGCTGACTGTTATCTGCAGTTCAGCGGTTCTAATCTCACCGGCTCAAGGTTGACTCAGCCTTCCATCCTTCCGAGGTGGGTGAAATGAGGACCCAGATTGTGGGGGCGATATGCTGACTCTGTAAACCGCTTAGAGAGGGCTGAAAGCCCTATGAAGCGGTATATAAATCTAACTGCTATTGCTATTGCTATTGCTATTGTGGACTTCAACTCTCAGAATTCCTCAGCCAGCATGCGCATGCGCTGGCTGAGGCATTCTGGGAGTTGAAGTCTACAAGTCGTAAAGTTGCCACGGTTGGAGACCAGTGGTGGGTTTCCTCTTTTTTTTTTTTTTTACTATCGGTTTGCGTCTGTATAATGTCTCTCCGGGAGGCTTCTGTGTATCCCGCTGCTGCCACTACCAGTTTGCCTGATCTAGGTCGAACCAGGAGCAACCCAGCTTTGTTGGAGACCCCTGCTTTAGAGGCCCATCAGAACAGTAGCAATAAGGCTAAAGAAAGTGGGATTGGTAAACATTTCATTTTCTACCATTGAGTTTCTGAGCTGCTTGCTGCTCGTGGATGTTCTTGTGCAGTGGTTCCAAAATTTTTCTTCTCTGTGTGCCCCCTTTAAATACCTTTTGCGGCCACGGACCCTGGCCATGGATTGAGAACCATTGCTCCCCCACACCCACCAAGCCACGGCCACAGAACAGGTAGTAAAAAAAATTTGAATTTCACTACTGAAATGAGCCTATCTGGGTGGGGGAGGGGGGGAAAACAATTTAAGAAGAAAATTTGAGTTTTAAAACAAGTTGAAATTAATTTATTCCAAGATGCAGTCTGAGCATCATAAAAATAAAACAAAAGAATGTTAAAAAACATGGAATAACCTAATGAGACATACATTTCAAACCTGCAATCCCATGAATTATATACTTACTTGAAAATGTTTTTTTTATTCATAGCAATGGGACTGCTGTGTAAGTGCTTAAAGAATTACTGAATAATTGAGTCTTTATCACACCTGACACCGAAGTAAAAATTATCCTATTAATTAATTAAGACTATTAATTCAAAATGCAATCCACATGTTACATAAGAATCTAAGGAAGTTTTGTGGGAAGATGTTGCTTATCACCGAAAGATAAGGTTATGTCATTAATTTTTTTTTTCCAGTGATGATGATTTTTGTAGCTGTGGTGCATCCCCCATAATGGAACATTCTATCCGGATTTCTATTCAGGTGGAGAGGAGCCCAGATCTAAAGATTGGCTGCCAGTCCAAAGAAGAGGAAGCGCGTATGGGAAGGAAATTGTGATATAGAACAAATGAAAGCAAGTATCAGCCCTGCTCCTGCTCCTTCCTGCCTTCTCAAATATTATTCCACAGCAAGAAAAGGAGACGTCATTTTTCCCAGTCCATAGTAAACAGTCTTGAGACAGTTCTTAAACTTGACTTTCTGCAGGAACTTTATGGACTATTTTTGTCTGGTTTTTTCAACCAACCCTTTAGAAAAATGAGCTTCTCTGTGGGCTGTCCTTTCCCTATTTAAATTGTTTTTGTTCCTCATTCATTTGGTGTGTCGACCCTGAAACTGACATTTCGCACCTCCTGCTTTTGAAAACAAGACGCAAAACGATTAAATAGTAAAACAATAGGCTCTCGTAATTTTGACGTTTGCTATTTCTCCATTCCCAGAAAGTGATCCACACCGCTGAACATGTTTCCCAAGAGAAAAACGAAAACTTGTGGCTATTTAGATCCATACATAGCTGGCGATACCTCATTGCCTAAAATCTTGAAATATTCTTTATTTTGTCTTCTCTTTCAGCCCAGCAATTAGCGCAAATGGTATCAGACAGGCCTGTTCAGACAAAGCTTGCCTGGTTCCCTTACAACAGGGACTCTAGAAGTCCGGACAAAGGAAAGTCTGTCTCCCTTTCTATTGGCATCCAGGCATTCACCCAAAGACCGGTAGTTTGCTTTTGTCTCTGAGTTTTTTTCCCCCTTTTTCTTTTTGCTTGGGCCTTAGCATAGTTCAGGCTGCCTATGTCAGCAGAATTCCTTGATCAGCACAGTAATGCAGCTGTCTGCCCAGGTTGCCCCCCGATATACAACTGTCATTAATATTGAGTGTCAGTGTTACTGAAGGTCAAGGCATTGACATGGCTGGGTGAAAGGGATTTGGGGAGGGGCAGAGCCCAGTTAGGACCATCCTGGCCACTTGTTAAGAGATCAGGAGGAATTGCATCTTTCTTCAGCTTGGGCCTCTTGATTCAGCTGTATCTTGGCGTCAACAACCCCCTGAACTATTAATAAAGAAGGCATTACAGCAAAACTTAAAAATGACTAATGTATACACAAAGAGAATAAGCCATCTGAAATCTTTTTCCTGAGCCTAAGACAACATTGTGTTACATGACTGGCTGCTAACAATTCACAGAAGAGAACGAATAAAAAATGGGTTCAGATTGGAAGCATCCAGAGGTTAAAATTAATTCCAACTGCAGAAAACTAGCACTCTTCCAAATAAAATGGCGATTGTTCTCCAAATTCTAACATCATAGTTGGCATATATCTGAAATATAAAAAAAAATATGATTCGTCTTTGTTTTCAAACTTTTCACTGCACTGAATATTATTTAACTTGTGAAGAATTAATAATGAAGCTTTTTTTCAGGGAACTCTGGATGGGCTGGATTGTAATTCCTATTATTCATTAGCCAGCATGGGCTCTTCTGGTCTGTTATTCATATATATATGTGTGTGTGTGTGTGTGTGTGTGTGTGTGAGAGAGAGAGAGAGAGAGAGATTATGAAGAAGGAGGAGGAGGTGGAGAAGGAGAAGGAGGAGGAGAAAGAGGAGGAGAAGAGAAGGAGGAGGAGGAGAAGTGGTGGTGGTAGTGGAGGAGGAGGAGAAGAAGAAGGAGGAGAAGGAGAAGTGGTGGTGGTGGTGGTGGTGGTGGTGGTGGTGGTGGTGGTGGTGGTGGTGGTGGAGGAGGAGGAGGAGGAGGAGGAGGAGGAGGAGGAGGAGGAGGAGGAGGAGGAGGAGGAGGAGGAGGAGAGGAGAATGGGAATGGACGATCATATAAATTGAGAGTGCCATATTTCAGTAAGATGTTCTAATGAAAAACAGTCAGCCAGATGATTTAAGATGAATAATTAGTTGTCTACGCATTTCTTCCAAGATGTTTTTCCATCCACTAAATTAGACTACAGATTGGTATTCCTTAGTAATCTTTCATTCAGGTACTGATCATGTACATTAAGGTTGTTTGGGAACAATTTATTCAAAGGTTACTTACAAGATTGTGTGATATTATAGCAGAAGAAATAGAGAAACAACACATTTTATTGGATAAAACAGAGATTGTGACTGATATGACTATGGATTTGGAGTTTAAAAATGTGGGATTATAAAAATGATATGGAAAAAAGATGTGGATCTGAAAATGGATTTTAAAATGCCAGAATATAACAGCTATGTGGAAAGCGATGCCAAAATGAATTTGCAAATGAAATAGTTGATGTCTTAATAATCAAAGGGGACATACAAATAATAAATCAGAAGAGTAGCTTGGGAAGCCTTTTTTATTTTGCATTTGCAAAAGGAATGTGTGGAACCAAGGAAACTCTTTCTGAGAAGAGACAAAGAGGAATGGCTCAAGCTGTTTCTGGAAAGAGATAAAAAGAAAATAATAAGAAATCAACTTGTGGGACACTATTGATGGGACTAAAGTTCAAGCTTTTTAAAAACGAAGAGGAGGTTTATAAAATGAATCCATTTGATAAAGGTTAAATATATATATGTTATGGTTTCTGGTAGGTATTAATGGGATTTCTTTTTGCCCAGGAGTTTATAACAAGGCTTTAAAGATTTGTTTATAAGTGGGAAGATATTTCTTCTGCTTTATTTCTTAAAGAAAGTTATATGTTTAGATTATGAAGTTGGTTTTTTAAAAAATAAACACACATCCATTAATATTTGTAGTAGGTCTTAGTAGATTTTTGCTGATTAGGATCGAATGATGTGTTTTTTTGTAATTTGACCCCCGATAAGGGGTAAGATATGGGAAGAAGAGATTTTTTTTAAAAAAAAATAGTCCTACTATAGAACCCAAATTGTTTATATTTGAAGGGAGAAAGAGTCATATTTTATACATGTTCTTTTTCTTTTCTATTCTATTTCTTTTCACTTTTCCTCTCCTTTACTTTTTATGTTTTCCTTATTTGGTATTAGTTTTTAATCTTCGTATATATAAACTTTATCAACTTTTTTTTTTAAAAAAAGAATGGTTGGAGACACTAATTATTTTTATCTGAAGAAAGAAAAGATTGCATGCAGAAATGAAAGCTTTTTTCGAGGATTTAAAGAGTTTAAATTACAAAAAGAAGTAGATTTGGGGAAACCTCAGGAAGAATTTCCCAATAGTAACAGCTGTTCAGCCATGGAACACCTGCTCCAGAAGATGGTCAGCTCAATTTCTCTAGAAGTGTTTAAAGAAAGGATGGGGGGTGGGGTGTCATCTGTTGGGGATGCTGAAGTTCTGGATTTATGCATTGGAAAGAAGATTGGATTTAAAGCAATAAAATACTAAGCAAACAATAAACTATAAGAAAAATAACAAAACTAAATAGATGTTAGGAGATACTCAACCTGAAATCTCAAACATTTATATCATTATTATTCATCATCCCAGCTTGTGTCTATCCACCAGGGGTGGGTTTCTCGCCCCATTCCAACTGGTTCGGTTGGAATGGGGCCAGCGGCGTCCTCGTGCACGCGCGCGGTGCATGCATGCGTACTAGCGTCTGTGCGATGCTCCAGCTGCTCCTGGAGGATCGCGCAGGCGGTGTCTGCGTCCTGCGCATGCGTGGAAGCGCAGAACTCATCAAAACCAGGTAAGAAGTGCGGGCAGGCGGCTGGGCCCTTCGCCGTTCCCAGAAGTTACTTACTTCCGGGTTCGCCGACCAACCGGTTCGCAGGGACCGCCGCGAACCGGTTGAAACCCACCCCTGCTATCCACTGCAGGATGAAGGCCTTTTCCACAGATTTCCAACCAATACGTTTTTGAGCTTTCTTTTGCCATTTGAGCCTGCAATACTTGGTGATGTGGTCGATCCATCTTCACATTCCAGGCCTCTCCTTTTTGCCTGCCTTGACTTTGGCAATTGCTTATTGTACCTCTCAGTTTTTGGCTTTCTAGCTGTTAGGCTGCAACCTGAGAAGAGTTTAATATAGAATTCCACTAACTTAGCTATGATTAACTGTGATCTCCAAACTGGTCTGCATGGGAGATAAGAGCATTGATTTTCACTTGACTTAATATATTTGCTTCTTTCTTTCACGCTGAAAAACAAGAAGCCACTACAATTTGTGTCAAGTAATCTATACATGAACAATTTTTATAAAATTAACATGCATCTATATATAGCATATATATAACATTATCTACATATAGTTAATTTCAAAAGTTTATATTACAGCATTATCAAGCTGATGATACCTAATTACCACATTTTTCAGACTCTAAGATGCACCTTCCCCCTCCCTAAAGGAGAGTGGAAATGTTGGTGGGTCTTATACACTGAATACAGCCATTTTTGGCCTCTCGAAGCCCCGCCCCCGCATCCCATTGTTGCAAAAAATGGGGTGTTTTTGCAAAAATGGAGGCATTTTTGCCTTCTCCCAGGCCCCAGCAGCACTCTGCAGGCTTCAGCAGGGCTGTGGGAAAGCAAAAATGCTTCCATTTTTGCAAAAACATCCTGTTTTCTACCCATTTTTTCTTACTTACCTCTTCAAAATCTTGGTGCGTCTTTTACACCGATGCGTCTTATAGTCTGAAAAATACGGTATATATTTCACCCACTGGCCAGCCAAATTAAGTTGTCAAGGTTTGGTTCCAGTACCTGGAAGCTTTGTGTGTACACAGTGTGCCAGGTGAGAATGTTGTTTTGTCTACCAACTTCTCCTTTCACCCCATCCTTTAGCGCAAGATGCAAAGACCTAGAAACTTCTCTTGCAAAGCAGAAGTTCATCCTAGATTATTAAAGTAGTTTCTTTTGATTGGCTATCAAAGCAGAAGTCTAAGGCAGAAACTTAAGAAAATAAAACCAAGGCCATAGTAATGTTGCTGCTTTCTTTTTGCATGGCATTACTTCGTACTTCATATTGTATGATCCTTTTGGCTTCAGTAGAGCTCCTATTCCCGAGATGGTGAACCTATGGCACGTGTGCCACAGGTGGTACGTGGAGCCATTTGTCAGGGCACACAAGATGTTGCCTTGTAAGCTGGCCAGCGTGTATGCGCATGCTGGCCAGCTGACTTCAGCTTTTTTTGAGGCCATTTTTCGCCCTCCCCAGGCTCCAGAGGCTTTATAGGTCCCCGAAGGCTCCGGAGAACTAAAAACGGTCCTACTTCCGGTTTGCTCGTAGGGTCATTTTTTTTTGCACTCCAGAGCCTTCAGAGAAGCCTCCAAAAGCCCCCTGAAGGCTCTAGAGGGCTAAAACTGGCTCTACAAGCAAACCGGAAGTCCGTTCCTGAACTTCCAGTTTGTCCATAGGGCTCCTTTTTGCACTCAGGAGGCTTCAGGGGAAGCTCCTGAAGCCTCCAAAGGGCCTACAGGGGGCAGTTTTTGCCCTCCCCAGACTCCTATAAAACCTCTGGAGCCTGGGGAGGGCAAAAAAAGCATGCCAAAAATGGGGGGGTGTTGCACTGGTCATGCGTGCATGCGTGCTAGGGTTGCACATTACATTATGGGTGTGGCACGTCCACACACAACCCCCCTGAGCTCCCCCCACTTTTGGCACGCAAGCCAAAATGGTTCGCCATCACTGTCCTATTCATTTCAGCAAAGCTTGTGCAGGACTACATCCAATATCCTATTATATGAATCATTAATCAGCTGAATGCTGTAGAGATAGAAGCACCATGATCTTGCTTTTGACTTAAGAGAACATCCAGCTGCTATCCTGCCAAACTTTCTTGGAATGTTCAGTGAGACTATTCTACACTAAGCTCTGCAGTGGAAGAGAGGATGCACAGAATAAATGACACTTAAAAGCAGTGCAAATTTTGTATATATAACCATGGTACACCCACATTTCTTCTCCAGTCTTTTTCTAGGCAACCTTCCATTGCATGAGACAAAACTGCCTTAATTTTTTTTCCTTTAATCTGTGTAGAAGAATGTTTCGTGTAAATGGGTGGAATATGGGAGTTTTATTACTTTAGTGGACTAAGCAGTTCAAGTACCTGTGTGCGTGTGTTCCTTGTTGTCCTTCATTTAACAATAACCACTGCAGATATTTTCAACCTCCCTGATTTTACACACTTCCTGATTCTGCAAAGTGGAAGCAGGGACAGTCAGAAAAGCAGTCTCCAGACAAAGACAGGTGTAACAAGATACAGCAACAACTGTGTCAGCTTTTGTTCCCTCATAGTAGTCAACTATTGGTTCAAAAATGTCAGGATAAAAATCCCCGAACTTTGGGGAACCTTAGAGAAGACGAAGAAAAATTGAATTTTCCTGGGAAAAGGAAATCCAAAAATCAAAGGATTTGATCCAAAAATTAAAGGATTGATCTTACTTGTATTTACCTACATAAACCTTAGTAGAAATATTTGATTTTAGGTTACTCAAAACATTGTGCATGTTACTGTTTCCTTCCCTTCTGATAACCACATAATATTTGGACAGCTGACCAATTCTTAAAGTAAAGACCAACCATTACTTTTTTTTTGTTTTTCTTTCTTTTCTTTGAGTCAGTATCAATGGTGGGTTGCAGGCGGTACGCTCCGATACGGGCATACTAGAGCCTGCCCGGAGCACTGGGTACCATTCTGGTACGGAGCTCCGGAGGGCCCACCCACCTGCCTGAGCTCCTTACCTGTCCTTTAAGCCTTTGGCGCTTCCGCGCATGTGCATGGCGCATACGGCATCTACACGACGCTCCTCCAAGAAGCTGGAGCATCGCGGATGCTTGTGGAAGTGTCGCAGGCAGGTACAACACATGCGCGTGCCACGTGCATCCATGTGGACGATGCTGGGCCCGTTCCAACCAGTATGGTTGGAACGGGATCTGGAACCCACCACTGGTCAGTATTGATTCTTGGCGACTGCCTGGACAAGTCCCTGCAGTTTTCTTGACAAGCATTCACAAGTGGTTTGCCATTGTCTTCTTCCTAGGACTGAGAGAGAAAGACTGGCCCAAGGTCACCCAATCTGGCTTGTGCCTAAAGTAGGACTAGAACTCGCATCTCCTGGTTTCCAACCTGGTGCTTTTAGCTACTACACCAAACTGGTTCTCACCATTTACATAGCTATAGATTATGCCTTGATTAACAGGGATAACAATTGGCAATGTGAAAATGTGGGATAAATACAGAACCTGGTGTTTCACAGGCACAAACATGAAAATATCAAAACCTATATTTAAGGATCAGAAATAGATTCTGAAATGAGAGGGCTGCTAAGCAACACACTGAATGTTTCTGCTCCAAGCCATAAAGTCTGTGAAAACAGGATGATTTTGCTTCAATTTTTTTTCATGCAATGCCCACTACAAGTGAGTCATTTGAAATATGCCTGAAGTTTAATTTCAGCTGGATCACAGCCAAGTTATCAATTATTTTAGGATTCTTTCTCTTGTCCCAATTGCACCAACGCCCAACAGGTAAGATATAACTACTACATTACTTCTCTGCACCAATATGGAATAAGAATATGACTGGGAGAATTTTAGTCTATTGTTGCTTGGATGTGTTTAGTTTGGCAGGGGTTCTGAGGAGTTTTAAAAAAAAGATCCTCTGAAGCTTTCAGAGTTTATTTTTTTTTGAAGATTTAATCCATCTTAATATTTTGACTTGATCAATAGAGCATCATAATGCAATTACCATGTCTGTCCTGTTCCCGTTGTATACATATTTTAGGGCTTTGTCAGATACAATGCCCTAAATGGCAGAGTTATATGCATGCCTAGTCTAACTAATTATGCATACATATTTATCACTTCATAAATGTCAGTACTGATGGCTTATATCTTGTAGTATTATATGTGTTCATGTTGCTATTGAATTGTCTATTTTTTATGCTTATAATTCAGAATGCAAAATAATTTTGAGGCAGAAGAACACACTTAGTTTAAAGTAGTATACCTTAGACTGTACTTCAACAATTAGGCAAGGTCAGGGCAAAAAAGTAGATGGGGCCATGAAAAACCAAAAATACCTTTAATTTAATTCATATTTACAGTATATTAATTAAATCATATACAATTGGCTGAGACACTAAATTTGAATCTTGCACATTTCTTTAAGAATGTCCTTCCTTTGTCATATGAAAAGTAGAAGTTGGTGACAGCTTGACCTAAGTGTTGCTAAGAGTGGTAAGTCAAAATTTGTGCAGATACACCACCAGTATAGTTGGAATGATTGCAGACTGGTCAATGGTTGAAGATAATTTTTTGCTATGATTATGGCAAGTGTTACTGTTTTTAACAATTCCATACTTATGTTTCTCTGGGACACATATCTAAGAATAGAGCAGGAGTATCCCTCAAAAGTTCTAGATCATATATAATTAAGTACACTTCTAGCTACTGGTTCTAAGTATAATAAACCTAATTAAGGGATATCTCAAGTAGGAAAAATTCCTCTATCTATATCATTGTCATCATCCATCCATCCATCCATCCATCCATCCATTCATCCATCCATCCATCCATCCATCCATCCATCCATCCATCCATCCATCCATCCATCCATCCATCCATCCATCTATCTATCTATCTATCTATCTATCTATCTATCTATCTATCTGTTATCTATTTGAGATGTGGTGGCACAATGGTTAGAATGCAGTATTGCAGGCTAATTCAGCTCACTGCCAGGAGTTCAATCCTAACTGGCTCAAGGTTGACTCAGCCTTCCACTTTCCCAAGGTTGATAAAATGAGGACGCAGATTATTGGAGGCAATATGCTCTGTAAACTGCATAGAAAGTGCTGTAAAACACTATGAAGCGGTATATAAGTCTAAGTACTATTGCTCTCTGTCTGTCTGCCTATTATCTGTCTGTCTGTCTGTCTGTCTTTCTACCTACCTACCTACCTACCTACCTACCTACCTACCTACCTACCTATCTATCTATCTATCTATCTATCTATCTATCTATCTATCTATTTATCTAATTACCTCCCATGATAAAGTTAGTCTTGACTCCAGGGGATTGCCTGAACAAGTCCCTGACTTGTTCTTGGCAAGATTTCAGAAATGGTTTAGCATTGCTTGCTTCCTAGGGTTGACAGAGAATGATTGGCCCAAAGTCAGCAAGCTTGTGTCATGCCTGAGGTGAGACTAGAACTCACAGTCTTCTGGTTTCTAGCCCGATGCCTTAATCACTAGATCAGACTGGTTCTTTTCATTTATTTCTTTTAGAACATTTAATCATTCTGAGTCTAGTGACTCATAAGCCCAAAATACAATGGTAAAACATAAACAAATACATTATTTATACAACCTTTCTCGTACAAAAATGATTTAAGATTTGTCATGTTTACTCATGGGTAAAGGAAAGCCATATTATTTATTTATGTATTTATTGTATATTCCTTCAATCTCTGCAGAGATGGCAACGGATTAAGACTGTGTATGAAAAATGTTTTAGTTTACCACCGTCGACGTTAATTTTAGAATACATTCAGGTAAGTCAAGTGTATCAGAACTGTCATCGGACTTGGTTTACTTTAGTTACTGGCACTTGTTCAGATCACAAGAAGTTGCCTTACCCTGAGTCATTTATCTAGCTGGTGCACTGGACTTCATCAGACCCAACTACCATGGCATTGAGTAAAGGATTATGGAAAACATTTTCAAAAATATCCAGAAGACACATAGTTGGCTATCTCTGGTTCACATTGACTATAAGTCGTCCTTGATTTATGACTACAACTGACCCCCAAAATCTCCATTGCTAAGCAAGACAGTTGTTAAGTGAGTTTCATCCCATATTTTTTTGCCATAGTTAAGCAAATCATTGCAGTTGTTAAGTGAATGAGAAGGTCATTAAGTGAATCTGGCTTCCACCATTGACTTTGCTTGTTGGAAACTGGCTCGGAAGGTTACTAATGTTGATCACATGATGCCGGGACAGTGCAAGTGTCGTTACTACATATCAGTTGCCAGATCATGTGACCATGTGACCATGTGGATGCTGCAACCAAATGAAAACCAGTCATGGGTCACTTTTTCTGGTCTGTGTACCTTTGAATGGCACTAAAGTAATAGTTGTCAGTGAGGGGCTACCTGTAACCAGTAGCTGCACCTGGATCTTGACTGGCCTTGCTTGGAGATACGTTGAAGCATTGTTCAACTCTTTTGAGGTCATTTGTGCTGCTGAACATTTATTTCAGAATGAATGAAAGTCAAACTGAGCATATTCACTTCAATTTTTCATTTGTTCAAATTACTAGTAAGATTCAAGCTAGGAAATAGTCAGATTGTAATTGAGGATATGGCGATATTTATACCTTGAATTTGTAGTGCTTGAAACTACCACTCCCATCTTAAGACATTCAGTAGCTAACTCATGCTAGCATCCTCTAAATAATAATGTAGTGTTTGCTGCATCTGATGGACAGCACTGTGTTCATATTACTCTGATATACACCATGGAGGATGGTTTTAAAATGGAAATAAAAAGAACAATTGTTCTTGAGTTAAGCACAGAGCCTTGCTTTGTAGTAGTTGATCTGACACATTATAATGAAAACATATTGTAATACAGTATACTTTCATCTTTCACAACCTTTCCTTGGGCAGATCTGAAGATATTTGGTAACCTAACAGTAGTTTAGTGTTTTATCAGATTCTGTAGTACATTAATACTTAATGTACGACTGTTAATGTAAGGCACCTCTTACTCCCACTCTAGTTGCACTGAAGAAGGAACTAACTGACATTATTGCAAACAATGGGGTCTTGTTTCACAATTCCTGGTACAGGTGTATTTACACAGTCTTTGAAATAAAACGTAGGATCTTGAGATGAATTATAATCAGAAAATCAATAGACTGTAATAGTATGTCAGAACTGACCTTGGGAAACCAGGGGAAGAAATACCATTTAGTATTCTACCATTGCCGTAGACTTCCTCAATTTGGTGTGTCCAAAAATACTGGATAGCAGCTCTGATAATATCCAAGCAGGAAATGCGGGAATGATGAAATATGTAATCTAAAAAAATTGGAAGGAACCGAGTTGGGATTTGCTGATACCATGTTTCCCTGAAAATAGGACATGCCCTGATATTAAGCCCAATGGGGCTTTTCAGGGCATGGGCTAAAATAACCCCCCCAATAAGCCCCCTCCAATACTACTAAAACGCATGCGCAGCTGGGCCCTACAGTTTCCACTGGTTTCTTTCTGCACAAAGAACTGAGGTGAGGAGCCGAGGCCAGAGGGGCGCAAAGGGGGGGGGGAAGATGCCCTATGCACCCCACACACCCTTACCATACCTACCGATAAGGCTGATGGCCGGGCAAAAAGAACACCCACCACAAAAAAAGTGGCAGGCCAGCAACGTGCCTAGTGCCCTATGCCTTGCTATTAACTAGCGCTGCATAGGGCAAAAATGAGAGAGAATGGGGAGAGAGAAAGGAAAGAAAAGGAAGTCTCGTGGCCCAACGCCATCTCTGTATTGACAGGGGTAGCAGGTGGGGCAGGGGAGAAGCGAGGTGCGCATCCTACCTGAGACTTGCAACTCCATCACGTTCCTCACCATTTGTCCAGGGAAGCACGTTGTAAAAAAAAAAATCTCACGAGTTCAATCAAACTTAAAATTTAAGACCCTGCCTCATTTTTGGGGAAACACGGTAGTTTATCAGGCAAGTGACTATTTTATTTATTTGTATAGGCATAGGTTGCACAACTGTCCTGCACCTCCCAAGCTATTGCAATACATCTTTCAGCATCCTACATTAGTGGCCTTGTGGTTGAGGTTGTTGGAAAGTGAAGTTCAGAAACATCTCAACGATCACATCTTGGCTAACATTTTAGTACATTTATACTGCATTTTCTTCCATTATGGAACTAAAAATGAAATACATGTGATTTTCTGATTGATTTTTTCTTGCCAAGTAGACAGAGCTGCAAGCTTCAGGGAGTTATTGGAGTCATATTCTATCAGATCATTTGTTCAAGATCAGTATAGGAAGGTAAACACCACAGAGATATTGTAGCTACCCAAGAACTGTATTTCTACTCTGTTTCCCCAAAAAACAAGACCTCCCTGGATAATAAGCCCAATTGGGCTTTTGAGTGCATGTGCTAAAATAAGCCCTGCCCCCCAAAATAAGCCCTCCCCCAAAATATTGCAACACAGCAGCAGCCATGAGATGACCACGCTCACTGCCTCCTACACTTCAAAATTAATAAGACCTCTCTGAAAATAAGGCCAAGTGCTTATTTCAGGGGTCAAAAGAAACCCTGTCTTATTTTCAGGGAAACACGGTACCATATAATTTGTGTCGCCTTACAAAACACTTGGGTTTTTTTCTGGAAAGACCATGGTTTTATCTTCAGATAAGTAGGCAGAGAGAGAGAGAGAAACTTTGCTATTCTTAAAACATTGTCCTGAATTGTTAGAAGGTGACAAGGATTCTTTCTCTGCCAGCAAGTGACAAGAGAATAGATGTTTTTTTAAAAGGAAATCTGTCATCTACACAGCAGCATTTAAGGAAACATTTTACAATGGTTGAACATTGTCAACTAAAAGGAGGTCAGTGGCCTGGCTGATTGACAATATCTCATCAGTCACATGCCTGGAATGCTAACCCCTGTTAAATGTATTATAAGGTGCACGTTCAGTTAAATCTATTAAAAGTTTTGAGGCTGGGCCAATTCTCTTTGGCATTTGAGAAGGCATCTTACAATTTTCTCTCTGCAACATGCTTAAGCTCCACAGAACACATGCCATATGTAAAACATTTCCTGAAGGCCAGGAAATTTTTAAATCATTAGTTACTAGCTAAAATATATTATTGTCTATTTTATTTGTCTTCTGCTTAACAAATGGAGAAACTTCAGCCTAGCACGAATCTCTGTCAAAATTCTTATGTTCTCCAACTTTCATAACAATAATGTTTGATCTTTATATCTACCGCATAGACTAGCCATGTCTCCATCTCCTCGCAGGTCTATTAACCGAAACTCAGCAACAGATAAAACCAGCATAATTGAATTACAATCTTATGTATTTTTCTACTTCTAGTACAGAGAATGTGTACTCTGTTTCCCGGAAAGTAAAACCTCCCCAGATAATAAGCCCAATTGGTCTTTTGAGCGCATGCATTAAAATAAGCCTTCCCCGAAAAGATTGCAGCACAGCAGCAGCCATGAGGTGACCATGCTTGCCGCCTCCTGAACCTCAAAAATAATAAGACCTCCCCAAAAATAAGGCCAAGTGCTTATTTCAGGGGTCAAAAGAAAATAAGACCCTGTCTTATTTTCGGGAAAACAGTATACATGACTGACCTAAAAATGACACCATTGTTTTGTTGCAAGAAAGAAATAACATCCTGCAATTTCAAGAGAAATGTCAAAGCATCAAAACTGATAAAGGTTGTCATCTACCCCTTTTCACTACCTAATCACCCAATGGAAAAGGATTGTGCTACTACCACTACTGAAATGTGTCACAATATGCATTTTGTTGCATACACATGGACTGTGGCAATAATCTCTCTGCAGATCCTCAGGGCTTAGCACCAATAATTCTTCCAGGCAATTTTCAACCCATATGGATCAAGGCTGCTGAATCTAATCTTTTACATCTAGGCTACTATCTCCCCTCAGTTTTTCAGATGGAATATGATCAGGTGAAATCAACTCTGAAACAAAGGATAAAGGATACAGAGAGACAAGCAGATCTAGGGAAGGCCCCAGCTTTCCTGTATACAACAGATATATTATTGTCACTGCTGCCAGCTACCTCACACAGCTAGAAACACTAGCCACTGGAAAGCTTTCTCTTTGGCCCAATGTCATGCTCCTCTCTCTCTGCAGGATTGGATGGTAAATATTAAAAAGGACCATTGGTTGAAAAGTTTTGCTTCTGTGATTCCAGAGTAGTGGAAAGAACATATCCTTCTTCATTGTTCCTGTCATGGAGACATCCAAATTTGTACTCCCTTTAATTAGTAGATATCCTGGTTGCCCGGATTCAGCCAATGGCCAGATCAGTAGTGAAATTCAAAAAATTTCCCTACCAGTTCTGTGGGGGTAGCTTGGTGGGGATGGCTTGGTGATCATGTGACTGGGTGGTCATGGCTTGGTGGTCATATGACCAGGTAGGCATGGCTGCACAACTGACTCACACACAATGTAAAAGCAGCTGGACCTCACACAAAATGTTCCTTGCAACAAGCTTGAGCTTCACAGAGAGCTCAAAAATCAACTATCACACTTTACACAAAAATAACATAAAAGCTGCACAACTGACTCACACACAATGCAAAAGGAGCTGGACGTCACACAAAATGGCCCCTGAAACAAGCAGGAACCTCACAGACAATCAGGCACAGCTGATTGTCACACAGCTGGGGCGAACTGACCCGAACCAGTAGCATTTCACCCCTGGCCCAGATGCTATTCATACATGAAGTACTCTTTATTAGAGCACATGTAACTAGGTTACATCACCTTGAACTGCAAATGAGCAGCAGATAAAATAAATAAAATAAATACCCAATAGAAGAAAAAAAAGGGATCTGTCAATTTTTGGTAGGGGGAGCTTCAGGTGACTAGATGCGAATGAAGTGGATTATCACAGGCAAGGCTAAAAATGGTTTTTTGTTGTCATTTTTAATTTCAAACAGGAAGTTGCATAGTAGATAAAAGTATATAGAATCCAGGTTTAGTCTAGAAAGGTGTTATGTGTTTTGCATTTAATTTCATATTTTTTTAGTGTGTGTTGAATGTGTTTTCCTTTGTCACATTTAATAAAGTTGACTTCAATCTTGACGTTGATATGCTGCCTTATGGCAGCTGCCACAGCTTGGCTGAGCTACAGAGTCTCAAAGTTTTGTTTTGTTTTGTTTCCCTTCTTGTAGCTTAGCCAGTTGCAGGATTGGGTGAGGATTTCCCCTTCAGTTCTCCCCTGGTTTCCCCAAAGGGCTGGTGTGGAAGGGAGAAGCAAGTTTATAATGAAAGGGTGATGGCAGCAGGGAAACTAATGGTTTAGCTCCTGATCATCCTCAGGCATGGATTACCTCCAAACTGAAGTACTTTAAAGCAGAATCTGATTCAACTCTGGCTTGCTTTACTACAATTGTGCAAAATTGGAAGATCTGGAAGCCTGCAGTCTGGATTGAACATCATGCAAGCTGCTGCCAAAGTTGAATCACATGAAAAAAGGTTGTCCTAAGTTAGCGTAGAGTCAAATTGGCACTGTAGGAATGGCTTATATCAGGAGTTCCTAAACATTTTGCCACCACACCTCCCTTTAGTAGAATTCTAATGTACATACCTCCTCTAGAGTACTGTGCCAAGCACCAACATGAACAGAAACAAACAATGAAAACAATTCAATTAAACTTTTGGAAAGGTGGATTTATTGTAACAATGAAACTAAAATGTTCTTTGCGTGTCTGGACACTGCTGCACCTGCCTAAGGGAGGCCCATCTCATGGTTTGAGAAACTCTGGCTTTAATGGTAAATATAGATATATTCTGAGTTTACTTGAGTTTTTGCAGACGTTTCATTACTCTAACTAGGTAACGTCATCACTGCTAGTAAGCAGTGCTGTTTGATATCAGTTTATAGTCTGGTGTCTTTCCTGTCAATATGGCTAGGGGGCAGTCTTAGGGATTCTTTGGTTGGGCTGTTTATAGATGGATCTTTGGCAGTTTCTTGACTGGGGGGTTGCTTACTTGTTTGTTGGGCCAGAGTTAACCTTGGAGTTAATCTATGGTGACCTGGGTGCTGATTATGATGGAGAGGTTCTGGAGTCTTTTGGTTCCTTTTTGGGCAAGTTGACTGCTTCTTTTGCATAGTCTATTGATGTTGTTAATGTCTATGTATTGATAGCTGAGTGGTCAGGGTATCAGGTTTCTAGAAATTCCCTGGCATTTTTGGATGTCCTGGTCTAGAATTGTCACATTTTCTCAATTGAAATTATGGTTAAATCTGCCACTATGTTGTGAAATTTCACATCAGTAAACAACCCAACCAAAAAACCTCTAAGATCATACCCACCCACATAGACAGGCAAGTCACCAGAATATAAACTGAGAGCAAACAGCACTCCTTACTAGCACTGGTGATGGTACCTAATGAAACATCTGCAAGAAAACAAGCAAGCTCAGAGAGCACCAAGGACCCCACATTTCAACCCTGAGCTACAAATATTCTCCTTGATTGTTACAGATATATTTACATTCAGGCAAACTTTCCAGTATGTTGTTTCCTATGTAATCTCTTTATTCTGCTGGACTGTATATCTGTGTTAATGTTGTCCATAAGCAGCACTGTTGCAACTGGTGACACACAGATTGTGGATGGCTTAGCAACTGCATCATCCTGCCTCCTATGTTATTTTTTGCTTTCTTGTGAATGGACTACAGGAATAACAACAAAATTGGGGCAACCTAATGCCTCATTTCTGAATTTTACAGAAAATTGTGGTTTTTCAAGTTATACCAGCACAAAATCTAATCTGTAAAAATATGGACTTTTTTTTTCCAAAAATCCTTTTATTCGGGCCACAAGCTAAGATTATGGGGTAAAATGTGGCTGAAACAGCTACTAGGATCTTAAAACTAAAGGCAACTATACTGTGTGATGCAACTTTATTATAATATACCTAGTAAAAATGAATTTAGTAACAAAATAGTCATTGGAACCTTATAATTGAATCAAGCACTGTAAACTGGTTAAATAAATACTCAATTTTCCCATCTGCTTCAAGAAATATCACACGTTAACTATAACAACAAATTCTTTCACTTCATGGTATTTAATCTGGAATAAGTACTCCTAAAAACAGATGGGTGGATATTCACAATGTAAGTCATATGGTAAGAAGATTCAACGATTGTGATTAGAATGTTATTATTTCCCTGATAAAGAAGATGACAGCAGTGAACTTCTATACAAGCCAAAAGTCCCTATAAAATGCCAGTTATACAGTACAGATATTCTGATTGAGAAACTTTTAATTTTTAATGCAGACTCCAACAAAACCAATTCCCTGCAATCCCTCTAAATGCTTTAAACCTGACATTAGTCCAAAAAACAAGATGGCCATCTGTTGCTTTTTAGCCAGCCTAGTCTCTCTTCCACTGTCAGTTTTTGCTTCTTTAATCAAACAAACCTACAGATATGCAATTTGTCAATGTTGCTTATGCATAAGGGAATAATTTAGAAAACAATTGTGGCTATTGCCTTCTTGATGAAAAAAAATCTTTCTCTAAGTATTCCTATACAAACATGTATTCAGGATTGTGATTTTATTATTGAATTCTAGCAATAATCCAGTGTTGCCCGTATATTTATTTATAGGGGAAAAATGTCCGGACCAAATGTAATTTCTAATGTTGGATTAGAAATATCCCCTCTTGCCAGGGGGAGGCCCCTTGTGGAATACAGTGAAGCACCACCTGTGCTGTACAGGTGAAGCCATTTTATGGCAGTACAGTAGAGGCCATTTTAAGACACAACAGGTTGTATTTTAACAGAACAACACCCCCCCAGGGGTTTTATTGGTGTCTTACCCCCACAGTATTTGTTTCCAGAGTGAAAGTCATCTGTGTACCAAGTTAGGTTGAAATTGGTCAAGGCATTCCAGAGTTATGCTGGAACACACACACACAGACACATACATACGCAGGTAGTCCTCAACTTACAACCATTTGTTTAAGAAATAATGGCACAGAAAAAAATGACTTATGACCATTGTATACACTTATGACCATTGCTACATCCCCATGGCCACATGATTAAAATTCTGACACTTGGGAACTGATTGATATATATGATAGTTGCAGTGTCCTGGAGTCATGTGATCACTTTTTGCAAACTTCTGGCAAGCAAAGTATAATGGCGAAGCCTTAGTCAAAGAAAAATTAAAAATATAAAAATGCCAAAACTACTCCAGTTTCATTCTAAGGAAAGTAAAACCTTTTAGATCACCTTGTCTTCTCATTGTTCAGAGTTTATAGAACTATTCTAAATCATTTAAATGAAATGGCCTGTGAGCAATTTTGTAAGATGAAATGCTTCAAGGAGTGCACTTGCCTATGCTCCTCTTTTATTAAGTAGCATTGTTTTGGTGGACCGCTAATAAATATTTGTCCTGTGACTCAAGATTCAAATAGCTCCTTCTCCAAATCTTGGGATTTTTAATCAGAGCATTGAATTTGGCTTCTCAACTGTCTCTTAATCTGCTGTCAATTTAAATATCTTCAGAACTAACGCGATCTAAAATTTTACTGTCAATTTATGTAACGCTCTTTAGAATTAATGTAATCTAAAATATTGACCCAGAGGTCTTTCAGAAGGGCAGGAATAATGTCTAAAGTCCAGTGCAATCAATAATTGGTCATGTGATATGTGTCAGCGTTCCAAGTATCATGTAGAATTAAATCAGAGTCCAAGGCAAAATGATCCTTAAAGTTCCAATTTAATAAATCAGACATCTTAGCACATCTGTGTAAATCCCAATTCTGGAAATCACATCAGAATTCCACCCAGTGAAAAGTTCATGATCTTGTCCCCACACCCACAATCCATCACAAGGTCCAATCTTCTTCTTCCACGCTGCTGTCTCCACCCAGCTGCTTCCGGTCAGGTGTAAAAGTGTGGAGACAAAAAATGACCTTGGTCTTCTAGAAAAGAATGACAACAATACATTCCACAATCCTACTTCTGTCTATTCCCCCCCTCCCATCAACTATACTAAAGAAACAGCAGAATGAAATAAGAGAAAGTGTGGCAGGCCAAAATTCTAAAAGGAATATAATTGCAGGCCTGACAATATGTTTTGGGGAAAAAATAAAGGGCACATTTGAATATTGAAGTGAAAAAGTCATGGCTTGCAATTAGCTTTTTTTAGATGAGTCAAGATTATATACAGTATTTATTTATTGTACTTTATTTATTTAGTTTGTCATTCATGTACACGATAATAGGAATAAGAATAAACATGAATAAGAACACAGGAAATGGAGAGAAATAAATGGGGACAGTAGGACAGGGATATTAGGCATGCTGGTGCGCTTATGCACGCCCCTACTGACCTCTTAGGAATGGGATAAGGTCAACAGTAGACAGTTTTAAGGTTGAAGTTATGGGGATTTGAGCATGTAACAGGTAGTCAGGTAGTGCATTCCAGGCATTGACCACTCAATATATATGTTAAACAGTAAATATGTAAATATTTACTAAATATGTATGTTAAACAGTATGGTTAGAAAGAGAATCTCTTTGGAATCAAGCTCAAATCTTGGTGATTTCATGACCATGTCTGTGAAGGATATATTTTTTTTTGAGAGAGAGAGAGGGGGGGGGGGGGGAAGAACCATATATAGTTTTGCTATTGTCTTATTTCCACCTTAGCTCCTGTCAGTCCTCTCCCACCCAATGCTAAGCAAGCTTAGTCTCCTGGCTAGCTTTTCAAACCAGCAGAGGACAGACAGGGGGAAGACATGAACACATTCAGCAGGTCATCCTGCTGATTTCATTTTCCCTGCAGAAAGGCAGGCGTCGCATGCTGTAAAAGACTGAACATAATCTGTGCGTCGAAGGCAGGCAAGCAAGGCAGGCTGTGAAGAAGGTGCAAAGGGGAACCTCATTTGCGGAGGGAAAGGATCCCTTTTATGAAAAGAACGGTTGTTCCCTTATGTGCCAAGGCCAGCGTGAAGGTGATCCCTCACTGTAGCCTCTTAAAGGATCGCCGAGCGAGCATCTTCTCCCTTCCCTCCTTTTCCGCCTCCAAGCGTAGCTCCCGGCTGCACCGATTCGCTATAAGGTGGTTTCTTCTTCAGCCTGCACTGCAGCAACAGGTTTACCAAAAACGCCCTTGAGCGACCCAGCCTTCGCCACTCCCCCCCCCCCCCCATTCCGGAGGGTATGTCTTTAAGAGGGCGGGAAGGGAGGATATAAGTTCCATGCGGTTTGACATACCTCTGGCCACGCCCACGCCCCCCCAGTCATAGCCGGTCTTGTCTTCGCAGGGCATCTTTCTTGCTTCCCTCCTCCTTGCTCCATGAGCCGTCCGGCCTCTGATTGGCTTCTGCTGGTGCAAGAGGCGGGGTCGCGTCTGGCCCAGGGGAGGGACCAAAAAAAAAAAAAAAAAAGATCCGCTCTCTTTCCACAACGTTCCAAAGGGCAGAGCGGTAGGAAAATGATCGCTGGCGTTCCAATGGGGAAGCGCAGGGTCCCGGTGGATCCCGGATGCCGTCGGAGGTGCCTGTGCTGAGCTGGAGATCGGAAGACTCCTGCTTCGAGAGGCCCCGCGGGGTGGGTTTTCTTCAAGGCTGCGGCAAGCAAGCAGCGGCAACGTATTCCCGGCGAAGAGCTGGAGGTTCCGGCAACAGCCACGACCGCACCGCCCCCGAGTTTGCAGCGTGTTTGGGAAAATGTGGCCGCGAGCAGCGGTCCTCTGGCAGCGGTAGCGTTTGCTGCTCGGGCAACGCCGTTTCCCTCCTTTCGGACGGCTTCTGTCCTGTCCCCCTGGCGGGTGTGAAACAGCCCTCGGTGCAAGATCTTCGTCCTTCAGACCCCTTTTTTCGTCCGCTTCGAAAGTTGACAAATTGACTTCCTGATGTCTGCGGATCCTGTGCAGCCTAAAAACGGATGATTTTATTTTATTTTTATTTTTGCATTTTGCTGGACGGGCTGGATACATTTCTCAACGTTGATCGGTGGCTCTTCCCTTGCGATTTAAGGTGCTTTAAGGAAAGGTTTTTCCATTCCTGGACGTTTCTCTTCCAGCTGATTGCTTTTCAGCCGTAAGCCTGGCTTTGGACGGGCTCTGGGAAATCATGGGGCTACCTGCCTTGGAGTTTAGCGACTGCTGTTTGGACAGCCCCCAGTTCCGAGAAAGGCTAAAATCTCACGAAGCTGAGCTGGACAAGACCAACAAGTTCATCAAGGAGCTGATCAAGGATGGAAAGGCACTCATTGTGGCCCTTAAAAGTGAGTGGCAGGTCGCCTGTGAATCTGTATTGGGTGTGGTGGTAACTGAAACCTTGGTTTAAAGGACACCTTGGATCCGATCGGGCATTATTGGGGTTAGGAGAACTCCTGCAGCCTTACCTGGGAAAACAAACATGGGTGGGGAACCACATGCATGCAAGTATGGAGCGATTGAGTAGAAAGTGTGAGATGGGAAGGGGAAAAACCCTGGCAGTTTAATACTGTATGAAGGTGTAATTCCAGCAACCAGGGTTTATGGTCCAGTAATTCATGAATACGTTTATCCTAGCACCAAAGGGACACAGAGGTCAGAGAAAGTTGCATTGGGTCAAAAGGCTGAGGGGTAGATTGTCAGGCTTTTACCTTGCCAGAGTGGTTTCCAGACCTATACCAGACCTACTTGCTATTTGTTACTTCCTTGTCGGTAGCCCAGTGATTATATATGAAAATGAAAGGCCTTGGTGTAAGTCATTTCTCTCTAAGAGCTGAGCTTTGTAGGTTGGATTGTTTTGCTTAAGCAATTGCTTTTATAGTATTGCAATCTTTGCTGCTTAGTAGAGGTGCCTCTCCCATTTACAGTCCTGTAATTACAAAATGTTATGGAGGAAGAAGCCCTAGGAAAATATACTACACACTGTCAGTATTTGGATTTTATACCAAAATCATTCAGTTGTTCTCTTGGCCAGTGACGCTACTGAATTGCTAAAGATAGGAAGCAGAACAATCTTCATGATTTAAATAATTTGATTTCTAAATGAATTGTTAATGAGGGAGGGAGGCTAAGGGGTTGTGCTATCCTTTGCTACCAATGTGGAAATGTGTATTTGTTTCCTCAAGTGTATTTCCTGCAGTTGAAGTGATACTCAGCCTTGGTTTCCAAACATTTGAACTAAAATAGGTTTTGCTGTGATTTTTCCCCTTTCCCTTTAAAAAAATCGAATAAAATTTAAATTCTTTATTTGGAGATGCAAAGTTATGTGCAGGTTTGCAAAAATAAATAAAAAAGTACCTAATTCATTCTGCAGAGGTGATAAACTGTGTGTACGTGTATGTGAGAAAGAGAAAGTGCTATGGCCTTCTGTGTTTGCATTTCACCTTTTTGTAAGCCAAAGACAAATAACTTTACCCCTAGAAAGAGCTATTTAAAAAGTTAAATGGGCTAAATAAGTCTTATCTTTCTCATGTGATATTTGTGTTTAATTGTCACTGATGATTGATAATACTTTGCCTTCTTGGGTATGGATTGCTTCTTAAAGCTTTTGTATAAAAGATCAAGTGATGAATTTTTCCTTTGTAGTAAAGCTTGAATTGGTCTTGTGTAGCGTTAAGCTGGCACATTGAAGTTTCCTAGACTTGACACATATCTCATTAAGTTCTAAGAGGTTTAAGGTTAGCAAAATCCTCAATGTTGGAAAGGTGTCCCAAAGTTTTAAAAGTGAGAGTTAGCGCATGAATCAGTTTTCAGAAGAGGCTGGCAAGAATATTTGCTACATAATGGTCTGTAGTCCCTTAAGGGGGTGGGTATCATGTATATCTCTAAACAAATTACCAATATTTAACTGATGTTGACAATGTAACAAGTCCCAGTAACTTGTCATATAGTAGGATAAGACAACTAAATGGTTGGAGATCAATACCCATATGGAGTACAGCAAGTTGTCTAGAAAATAGGGGAGTTGAAGACCAAATTGGGTAGAGGACATCTGGTTGCCTATCCATACTGTAATGACTTGGCTTTGGTGGTTTTTCTTTATTTTTACTGAATCTATATCCTGCCTTTTATTCCAGAAGCTTAAGGTATTTTATATGCTTCCTTTCATTCCCTTGTTCTCTCTCAAAACTCTCTGAGGTAGATTATATTGAGAGAAGGTGATTGGATAAAGTTAACCAATGAGTATCACTGTAACGAAGATTGGAACCTGACTCTTTCCAATCCAGTATATAGTACTTTGGGGGCGCGATAGTTTGGCGGTTAAAGACACTGAGCTTGTCAGTTGGCATGGTGTGAACTCCCGTCCCTTATCCCTGTTCCTGTCCACCTAGCACATGGGTGCCAAACTCTTATCATGTCACATGATGTATTGCAACGTTTTTTGCCTTTGCAGAACCGGGGTGGGTGTGGCCCACATGTGATGCATCTGGTCTGCAGGCTGCCAGTTTGACACTCCTGACCTAGCAGATCGAAAGCATGCAAATGCAAGTAGATTAATAGGTACCACTTTGGTGGGAAGGTAACAGCATTCCGTGAACCCCAGCTATAGTCATGTTGATCACATGAACACAGAAATGTCTCTGGATAGCACTGCCTACTCAGTAAGAAACAGAGATGAGCACTGCCCTATAGAGTTGGACATGGGAAACCTTTATCTTTACCTTGATATAATATTCTACTGGGTTTGATTGCATTCCAGGTATTTTCCTCCCTGATTTTATTCTGTTTGAACAGTTTCATAAGTGGGAGAAAAACAGAAACATGTTTGCATTTAACTTGTGCTTCAAGATTTGCTACCTACGCACGGAACAGGATCAAAGTGTGAATCAGGAGAGTTTCTCTATCCGTCAGGTGTCCCTTGTGGGCCTACTGTTTTCCTGTGGTGTGCGCTTTGCTTTTCACATTGCTGCATTTATTGATGTCCCATGGAGCTCTACCTTTCCTCATTTCTGGGGACAGTATGGCTGTCTTCCAGCAGCTGTCTTCCATGTTGGCCAAGAGGGCTGTGTAAATCCTTTGAAAGAGATGTTTTACAAGACACAGAAGCTTGTTCAAGGCATCATTTTTGAATATGTTGAAGCAGCTGCATCTTTTTCCTGGTTCACACCGCTGCCTAGCAAGCTGCTCCTGCTGTGTTTGCAAGCATGCCCACGAATAGCCACAGCTCCTGTGCAGTCTGAAGCATTTTTTGTTTGAAGGTTTGATAGAATTTGCTTTACCATCTTTTTTCTGAAAAACATGTTATACAATATGTAGTCGTTGTCTAAAAATATAATGAATGAAAAATATAATATAATGACGATGTCAAGTTGTCTATTTAGGACATGTGCAGGTGTAGCTCTTTGCCATAGTGATTTTACTCATCTACGTTGGACCAACTTAATTGGTGTGATTAGTCTTGGTTTTATGTATGTATGTATGTATGTACGTACGTATGTACATATACATATACATATACATATACATCATATACATATACATCATATACATATACATATACATATACATATACATATACATATACATATACATATACATATACATATACATATACATATACATATATATGTTATATTTGTGCTAACAAAAAGGCAACAGTAAAAAATATTGGGTTTCTGCCTGGATGGTCTCTTGTGACGAGCCGAAGGACAGAGAATGGAAGTGTGATCTTCCTCCCATATTTGGGCATACCAGGGGTTGTGACTTTAAATATATACGTATGTATGTATGTATGTATGTATGTATGTATGTATGTATGTATGTATATATATATAGCTGATAAAGGAGGAGAACCTTGTGGCTTAGTGGTTAACACATCCTAATATGTAATACAGCCCAGGTTTGAATCCCAGTAAGGGTATGGCTAGCTGATGAGAGCTAAATAGCTTGAAATAGATCTATACTAGTCTCCCTTTATTTATTTATCAGCACAAATACAACACACACACACAATCACACACACACAATCACACACACACACACACACACACAAACACACACACACACACATCCATACATTCATTATGAATTGGCTGAGTTAACCAATGATTTTGTATGACTTAGATGGTTGGCAGTGTAATAAGTGCAGAAAAGAAATATGAGAACATATTTAGCTTTCTTCAAACTCAGTGCTTTTATTGTAATTGCAAGAAAGAATTCCCAAATTTTCACTTCTATTTTAAGTTAATCTCACTGTAGTTTTGTATGACTTTCGATAAACAGTGATTAATCTGAAACATATCAAATGTTAAAGTATTGTTTATGTATTACATGTGTAACCTGATTTTGCTTTTGGAAATCGAGGCAATGTAGTATACTTCCTCTCCCCCCCCTTTTATTTTAATCTTTGCAGTACCTCTGTGAGGAAGGTTAGGTTGAAAGAGAATGACTGACTTAAAGTCATCCAGTGAAATACACAATAATTGGGTTTTTAAACTTGGCCCTACATTCCATGTTAAACCAAGTGCAGTTTAGAGCCTGAATAGTACATTAATATAGCTATGGTTTTCCCACTTGTAATGTATGGCTGGGAAAGTTGGACCATAAGAAAGGCTGAGCACCAAAGATTGAGGCCTTTAAACTATGGTGCTGGAGAAGACTCCTGCAAGTCCCCTGGACTGCAAGGCGATCAAACCAGTCAGTCCTAGAGGAGATCAACCCTGACTGCTCTTTAGTAGGGCAGATCCTGAAGGTGAAACTCAAATACTTTAGCCACCTAATGAGAAGGAAGGACTCACTAGAGAAGAGCCTAATTTTGGGAAAGATTGAGGGCAAAAGAAGAAGGGGATGAAGGAGAATAAGGTGGCTGGCTGGAGTCACCGAAGCAGTAGGCATGAGCTTAAATGGACTCCAGAGGATGGTAGAGGACAGGAAGGCCTGGAGGAACGTTGTCCATGGGGTCATAGTGGGTCGGACACAACTTCACAATTAACAACAACAACAACAACAACAACACATTAAATTGTGGCTAATCTCAAAAATAGGCATCTCTTCTGGGTTTTTTTTCTAGCCATGCATGGAGGAAGATGAGCAGTGTTGACTATATATACTGTTATAAGCTTTGATGGCAAGTATCTGTTGAACAGTGTTCTGCTTAAGAGTTAAAGTGTTTACAAAATATGCATTGAATTTTTTAAAATTAATGAACAGGAATCAAAAGAAATTATCTGTAAATCATATGAGATTCTATGATGATGGTAAATAGTATTATAGAGTGGCATAAATGGTGAGATAAGATGACCTCACACAAGGTTTCTGTTGCCAGTTCAGTATTAGAAAATAATAGATGTGGTCAACATATTTTGAGGCTGAAACGTTCTGACCTTGCAAAGTCTCATTTTTGGAATGGGATACTTTGAGATTGGATTGCACATTTCCATCTGAGAAGCACATTTCCATCTGAGAAGCACATTTCCATCTGAGAAGTGTGGCTAGATGGCCTTATTATTTTGGAATGTCAGCCATCATGAGCGAGTTGGTCATGAAAATATTGCCCCTGCATTTTTTTTTAATCTGGCAAAAATGGATAATGCTTCAATTTGAAAATCCAGAACACTCCCAACCATGGCAGTTTGAAGATGTGTGGACTTCAACTCTCAAAGTTGGCTGGAGAATTATGCTGGCCAGGGAACTCTGGGAGTTGAAGTTCACACATCTTCAGGCTGCCAAGGTTGAGAAACACTGATCTGAGAAGATAAGGGGCAGGTGGATGGCTGGAGTTGGAGAAGTGGTGTGAGAAATACCATTGCCATGAGTCACTCTTCAGAGAATGGCTTGGCAGCTCAGCAGTTCTCTTATACCATCTAAGTTTCTTGGGAAGCAACTTTGTTTTCAATTTCATTTGAACCTTTTTGTTCTGGACCCTGTCTAACTGTACTCCATGAATCTTTCTTCCCTCTCAGCTGGGGTTCCTTTGGGACAAAATGTTGTGTTGACAGATACCAAGATGCTGCCACGTGATATGATACTGCCTTCCCACTTCCCACCAGCTTGAGAGGGTTGCATGCCTTAACTTATTTTTATCTCCATTTACATGCATTGCATTGCTCATCCCAAATGAAGGCAGCTGGCTGGACTATTCGTGGCTTGTATATCTTGGGGTTGCAGTTACAAGATTTCTCAGGCGTGTGCAGCTGTAGCTGTGAATTTTCATATATGACCCTTCTTCTCACCTATGGGTCATACTGGACTTTGAAATCCCTTCATGGAGGTACTAATCAGAATCTCCTTTGAACTTGTCCTTTGATATTTTTTGAACAGAGAATAGTTTTCCACAATTTTGCCAGATTGTGACTAGTTATAATAGCAACCTTTATCATTTTCCCCATTTAAAACTGATTTAAAATGAGGATTTTACTGTCAGATAAGCTGTAATATACAGAATTCCTTTCATAATTAGACATAGTAACAGTATATAAAGCTACCCTTTATGGCAGATGAGTTTGGACCTTTAGCAATGTTATAAGCATGTGCTGAATTGTAATTCTTCTCATTAGAATACGTTTGAATAAATACTTTCTTACTTAGGGTGACATTCAGGGAGCATCCTTCCTAAACCTTTTATTGATCTTAATTTGGCAAATATGGCCAGGAAATAGTGGTGATGATGGGAAGCTTTGGGTATTTGTATGGGAGTGAAAATCAAGAATCAAAGGATATAATATTCTAATTTAAATCAGGTAACAACCACTTTCCTGGTAGTATCTGATCAGTTAAATGCTGATTATTATTTAATTTGCATGCCCAGAATTTCCTTTCTTTAGGTTCTGACCTGTGATAAGGTCAAGAATGGGTAGATAGTTATGGTTGTTCTCAACCCATGCAACTTTTGAGATGACATGACCTAATCCTCACACAGATAGCATAGCATCCCAAATTAGTTTCATCTAGAGAAAGTTGCATGAAACTCCAGAAAGAAGTTATGTTTGGAAAAAGACCATTACATATATAGTAAATTTTACTTTGATCATTTCTGTCATTATTAATTACCTCACACTTTTATTAACAATTATCAAACAGCAGAACCATAATTCTGTTACCAACAGCTGCTATACAGTGTATTCAGGCTTGAATGAACTTTATGTTCTATGGTTATTATGATATTTTTGTAAAATAATATAAAATAAAACGGTGAAGAGAACAAAGCAAATATGATCACACTTTTTTAATGTTTAAGTGCATTAATAAATATCTTGATTCTCTCATGCGTTTGCTCATTACAGTATGCCTAAAAAAAATATTGTGGTTAGATTAATAACTGTAGCCATTTGAATTTCTGTGAGCTGATTGTGCATAAAACAAAATATAGTATAATAAAAATGGATGTTTCAGTAACAGGAAAAACATACCTGACAAATAAAAAGAAATATGAATATATATTGTTATAAGCCAAGGACCTTTTGAGAAGAAAATTGATATTGTTATAAGCCCATGTTTTTTGAGAACAAATTAATATAAATGTAACGGCTAAGGAATATTATATTTTCAAGTCAATGCCTATAATAAACAACTTTCCTTAAACCGCTTTCTTCCAAGATTGTGTTCAAACCAATTCCCAATAAAATGAAATTCAGCATGATTAACATGTAATAGACAATTTGCTTATTTAAAAAAGTCATGGAATTGCATTTGAATTAAGGGATATTATGCTTTATTAAGCTGTAGTGTTTCATAATAAAAAACAGACTTTTGAATAAAGGACACGCCATGTGGCAACATCTTTACATTTTTTTTTTGCATTTATTTTTCTTCCATTTATCATTTCCTTGATACTTCAAATGGCCTGTTCTTTGTCAGCACGTATCCTTCTCTTCTTTTGCTTAAAATGGCATGTGTAAATTATTCAGGAGAATTTGCAAAGCTCTAGCTTCAAGTGAGATGCAAAATGAAATATGGATAGTGGATGTCTAAGATTAATGGATATGACAAGCAACAGCAAAGAAAGCTTTTTTAAACAAACTTGATCAGTTTAAGGGCCACGTCAGACATTGTAAGCTAGGCTTTGAAGCTTCTCCTTGTCAAAGAGATGTTGAGTCACATACACACATTGCATAATTTTTCTCAAGGACTTCTAAATCAGTTTGGAGAAGTTACCAGTTTAAAGAAATTAGCCAAAGCTGCTTTGCTCAGAGATGCCCATTTATGCAGCATTTGGTGTCTACTGATCATCTTTTAAAATCTGCTACTTCAAGGATCTGCAATTTGACAACTTTATTGCATGTCACATTGTGTGCATTGAACAGCTTGGAATGTGTTGAAAAGGAGAATAATAACTTGGCTTGGCTTCTACCAAAAAATGCCACATGGGATGTTTGTCCAAGAATTACAGATCTGATTTTGGCTGTAATGCTATGAGCTAACAGATTACCATCTTCTATCAATTAGTGTGATTCTACTCCCAGTACTAAATGACAAGTCAAAACAGTCTTCATCTTTTTTTGTAGCTGTATAGTAAGCACTTGTCAATTAAAAATGGTTTTAAAATTTTTCTTCCACTTGGAAGGGTTTTACTTATGAATCTCTACCTGCATCACACTTTTTGTGCTTTCTGAAATAACACACTTTCTCTCTTTCTCTTTGTCTCTTTCTCCCCCTCCTTCCCAGAGGTTCTGTAAGATGGTCTAGATCAGGGGTGTCAAAGTCATGTCATCATGGTGGCATCACGTAACATATTGGAACTTTCCCCCTCTTTGCTAAGCTGGGCATAGGCGTGGCTAGCATGTGATGGATCCGGCTCATGGGCTAGGAGTTTGACCACCCTGGTCTAGGTTGACAATTGGTAGCTCCTTACGGTTCACTCAGATAAGTTCATGGCTGAGTTGGATTGACAGAATCCAGGTCTAACCACACGCTAGTCTAAACGTGGACTTCAGGAAAAAGTTTCCTGGCCAAACTAAGCCTAAAAAAGAAAGAGAAATAATTTAGGAAAGTAATAAGAGGATACCGGGTGAAGAAATAGAGCCAGTTTAAGAAAAGGAGTCAGACATTGTAGACAATAAAGAAGATGACCCTCGCAATGATACACCAGATTCATCATGAAAGCAACAAAGAGAAAAAAAATGGATTACGTTCAACCTCCTCAGGTCCCGGTGAGGAGGCACAGCACATTGAAACTTGCAAAGTTCTGTTATTATAGTTACTCTCAAAAGCAGTTTTAGCCGCCTTGTGCAGATGATTTTTGATCTGATCTACCTGGTGGGATTGACATATACGGCTATAAAAAGATGGGAAAAGTTTATAGGAAGTATTTTTGATACACAACTATCTCTCTTTGCCATTAGAAGTTGTGACCATAAATGTGGGATATATCCATTCTTATCCTGTTATTGGGTATCCTGATAATGTAGATCGTTAAGCAGGAAAGCAAAAACTGGGATGAATCTGGCAACACTATGGACATACAATTTACCATACTCTTCAGATTAATCCAAAGGGAGTCATGTTGTCTGTCAGTTAAATTTCTGAGCTGCAATGTTTCTTTGAAGAGTTTAATTTTCACATCCCATCTTATCATACATTTGGCATTGTTAGCTATGTGTTTGTCTATTATAAATGGTGGTCAGCGTGGTTTTCTGTGATATTTGGTAGAACTTCATGTTATCCTTTAAACAAATGATATGGGCTTAGAGGTTTGTATTTCTTATTTATTAACTTTATATAGTTGCTCCACTCATGCTTTATCATGTAGAGGCAATCAGTGCTTTTTAGTTCTCTATCATAGATTTAATTTACTGTAGCCTGCTTCATCAGGCTACAGTAATACACTGAGAAGTGAAGGGCCATGTGGAATCCAATCTGGTGTGATCAACAAATTTTATCAAGCAATGAAACTGTTGATTTGAGTATTAACATCATTTTAAAAAAGATAGTCGGGGAAGAAATCTTGTGTAGCGTGTATAATGAACCTATTTTATTGCCATATACAATTTGTCCTTTCATGTCTATGTGGGAATATTTCATGCAGTGAACAAATAACAGAGACTCTTATGCATCCTTGTAGTATAACCTTTCAGGGGTTATTCCAAAAGTGCTTTTTCCAAAAGGCAATTGGACCTTCTTGGTTTTTTCCTTTGAAAATATTTCTTGAATGAAAAATGAAACAGTTTCAAAACAAGAAAATATAGTTGCCTTTTCAAAAAAGCACCTTTGGGACAACCATGACTTGGATGCTTGAGAATCTCTATAGACTTTCATGGATTAGGGTCAAATTTCTTCAAATGTATGAGCAATAACTTAAACTAGCAGCAAAATCTCTCTCTATTGCTATACCTTGTTGTTGCTATACCTTGTTGTTTCTGTTATTGTATATATTGAACTACTTCTCTCTTTCTACAGTTTGTAAAAAACACAAAGCTTGGTGCTTTGTGTGTAAGCTGTACTGTCTTCTTTCATTTTATCTTCTGAGAACATTGATAGGGTGGGAAGAAAAAGATTGGGAGTGGCAGGGCAGAATGGGGTGTGATATACATAGGCACGGTGATCAAAGAATGAGTTGGAGCTTGTGTTTGCCTCATACATAAGTCTTTGTTTATGATACTTTATCCTTAACCTTTGGGTCAAGTATTTGGAGTTGAAATACAGTGAAAAGATAGTGTTAGGCCTGGGAATAACCATCTCTCTTAGATACATTAGACATTGATGGATTGGTAGCTGGGGGCTTGTATATTATCAACCATTTAATTGCAGCATGAATTCTAGAGTCAAATGCAAGATCGATTACATTTTTTTTTTGAGGCTGGGAGAGTGGAACATGTCTTCATTTTCTTAATAAAAACAAATGGACACATTATTCATATCTCTTCAGCTCTTATGGGTAAGGAAGTAAATACCAGATGGCAGGAATAATTTTTTTTTTAAAAAAATGGCTTCATATCACTCTAACCTTCCAATACAAGGAACTGAAGCAGGATGGCATTTTATGCCTAATTAAACTTTAGTAGCCCTATTTTATGATTAACAGTTCCTGTTGTGTGTACAAGAATCTTTTTATCAGTTGCCAAGAAGTGAGGGATTTCACAGGAATAACCATATAAGCCAAAACAATAATGGTTCTTATAGCTTCTTAACTGTGCCGTATATTTAAATAGGTCAGAACATGCTTCACAAGAGCTGGTTACTAAATAGGTAGAATTTTTTTAAAGGGAGAGAGTCTTCTTAAATCCTTTATCATGGAACTCAAGAAGGCGAAATTTTCATTAAATTTTCAGTTAGTCATTGTCTACTCGCACTGACAGTTAAATTCTCAGTCACTGTATACTCTCACTGACAGTTACTCACTGTCACGGACCACTCATACTACCTGCTTAACCTTAGTGAAGTTGCTGCATTATTTGCAATTAAACCCAGAAGAAGAAAATACGTCCTTGAAAGTTAAGATAAAAAAACCAAGCAATGCAAGGGCCTGCAATAGGTAGATCACAGATAAAAACAATATTAAGTTCTAATTGAGTATAGCTGCAAATAGTTATTAATTTCCAATGAAAATGGTTGAGCAAATCACATTAGAAAAAATAATATATGAGGGAACATTATTTTCTTTAATGATTTGCAACACCATCATTTAAAAATAACAATAACAACAACACTAAATTCCCCAGGCCATATTTGATGGAGTGACATTAATCTTTTGTTTGGAGTGGTTTAACAATATAATTTATAGAATATTATGTGAGATTGAAATAATCGTCCATATTCCTGATTATTATTTTCATTAAACTGAGAATTTGTAAAAACTACTGCTTGGCTTATCTTAAGTATAAAGCATTAAGTATAAAGCATTAAGTATAAAGTATTATACTTTATATATACTAGATATATTACATTACACTACGGATTTAATGACTTGGAAACTGCTGATTCTATTTATTATTATTGGTTGCCCAATCAGCCAAGTGTTTAGACTGGATTTGGCATTTTTATTCACCTGTTCAGTCCTTCCAAAGGACCTGGGATAGGGAGATGATATTGTTTGATGGTGTTAAAGGTGTCATTGCAGGATGTAAGCTGTTCCAAATAGAGCTGCCTTTTGCAATTGACTGATGGTGATTTTGTCCGTGCTTATAGTGTTCAAATGGTGGTCCAGATATTTGGGGATTGAATAGAATAAAATTAGAAGGGACCTTGGAGGTCTTCTAGTCCAACCCACTGCTTAGGCAGGAAATCCTATATCAGCGATGGCAAACCTTTTTTGGCTCGCATGCCATAAGGGGGGGGGAATGCAGGGGGGTCATGCCCAGGCATGCCACACCTATAATGCAATGTGTGACCCCCCAGTGTGCATGAATGAATGAGAAGCGCTACCCCCATTTTTTGCATGCTTTTTTTGCCCTCCCCAGGCTCCAGAGGCTTTATAGGAGCCTGGGGAGGGTGAAAATATCCTTTCCCGCCCTCCCTGGAGGACCTCTGGAGACTTCAGGGAAGCCTCCAGAGGGCTTAAATCAACCCTACGAGCAAACCGGAAGTCACTTCCGGTTTCCTCATAGGGTCATTTGTCATCCTCCAGAGGCTTCAGGGAAGCTTCCTGAAGGTCCGTGAAGCCTCCGGAGGGCTTAAACTGACCCTACAAGCAAACCGGAAGTCCGTTCCCGAAGTTCCGGTTTGCCCATAGGGTTGTTTTTTTGCGCTCTGGAGGTTTCAGGGAAGTCCTGAAGCCTCTGGAGGGCCTCGGGAGGAAGGCTCTTTTCACCCTCCCCAGGCTCCTATAAAACCTCTGGAACCTGGGGAGGGCAAAAAATGGCTTTAAAAAAGGCTGAACTCAGTTGGCCAGAGCATGCATGCACGCTGACCAGCTGACAGGGCAACGCCTCGCGTACCCTGACAAATGGCTCCGTGTGCCACCTGTGGCATGCGTGCCTTAGGTTCACCACCCCCGGACCTATACCATTTCAGATTGCGCTCAAAGTACCTGTTGTTGTTGTCGTCGTCATCATCGTCATCATCGTCATCATCGTCATCATCGTCGTCATCATCATCATCATCATATTAAGAACAATGTGAAATCACTTCTGGTTTTTTAACTGGTGTTGGCCTTCATAGGCCTCAAGTCCTTCCAAAGAATCTAAGATTTTGTAATGTATTAGCATAATACAATGTGGATCCAAACAGTGTGGCCTTCTATAAATGACAGAAATTCTGTCAATGCACAAATATTCTTAGTGCTGTCCAAAGTGTTTTGGAATCACACCCACTATGCTGATAACTATTGGTCAATTAATGCCATAGTCTTTCATCTTCGATTTTCAGATTTTGATACTTCTACAATCTTCTCCAATTCTTTCTCTTCTCCTTTACTATTTCCTGGTATTGCCACATCAATTATTCACATCTTTTTCTTTTCTTAAACTGCAGTTAAATCTTCTGTGTTATAATCCAGAACTTTATCAATTTGTATTCGGAAATCTGAATAGTTGGGAATATGCAGACTTTTATCTTGCCAAATCAAATGGAATGGGAAAATATTAAGAAAATTTGAAAAAAAAAATTCTAAGAAGTTGGTTCCTCTGGATTCTGGCAGATTTAATACTTTTCCCCACCCCAGAAATGTAAGGTCATTCTAATAGGTACATATGGTATTTTTCTCTTTGTTTAAGGGCAAAAATAGAATCCAGATCAGATTTTGAGAGGAAGGGGAATCAGTTCTGCATGCAGTTGATATGACAACTTCTGTTTCCGGAAACTGTTCAGTTTATATTAGTGGAACACAGTTTGGCAAGGTACATTTGTTGGATGGGTGGGGGAAATTATTCAACCAAAATTAAATCCCAGTTATTTGCCATGCTACACGCTGGGTTGAATTCTTCACTCTATTAAAAAAAAAAAAAGCTATAGCTGATATTTTTCCAGTGTTTTGTTAAATTTACTTAGGAAGGATTCCATCTCCTCTGTTGTCAGGATGTTCCATGCAGCTATAGTTTGGCTGCATGGTAGGAGTGCTGGATATTACATGGCCAAAATGTACCAAATGAAGTGTTTTGCAATCATCTCTAAATTTAAACTCATGGCAGGAGTTATCTTTCCAGGAAAAATAAAGCTTTATGGGTATTCAGACTCAGGGTGATTATGATGAATGTAGTAAAAGCCAGTGCGTATCTGATTCTAAAACTTTTCCAACAATTACTTGAGAGCTGGTCTGAAGAGAAAAGTGAAACATAAGGTTTTGTGAAATAGAGTTATGCTCCTTAAAGCCAAAACACAGTGAGGCCATTTGCAGTAGTTTTAACTCATATGAGTTAAATGGGACAGAGATTTCTTTCCTGTCCATATTCTTAATCTTTTGTGGTGCCTAGCTTGCTCCTAGATGTGCAGCATGGAAAGGGTAGCAACTGTACATTGAAACTATTTTCTGCAAATGCTACTTTGAAGACTTGTTACTATGCTAAAACATTTTGTAGGGAAGACGACCACCGATTCAATGGTCTTTACCTTCAGATCAGATCGATCTTTAGAACTTGAATACTGTACTGATGATTGTTCCAGTTACCCTGAGTAAAGGTAAAGTTTCCCCTCGTACATTTGTGCTAGTCATTCCCATTTCTAAGGGCTCATCTCCGCTTCAAAGCCGAAGAGCCAACGCTGTCTGAAGACGTCTCTGTGGTCATGTGGCTGGCATGACTAAATGCCAAAGATGCATGGAATGCTGTTACCTTCCCACCAAAGGTAGCTCCTGTTTTTCTACTTGCATTTTTACATGCTTTCGAACTGATAGGTTGGCAGAAGCTGGGACAAGTAAAAGGATCCTACTCCGTTACGCGGCGCTAAGGATTTGAACTGCTGAACTGGCGACCTTTCTGATTCACAAACTTAGCGTCTTAGCAACTGAGCCACTGCATGAAAAACCACCCTGAAGACGATGTTAAAGAGTACTGAGAGAATCCTTAATTTACTAGTTAATTTATAATAATAATAAATTATAAATATATTGTGAGTTAATAATTTATAATAATTAATAATAAATTGTATCCTTTTGAGTGCTAGAAGATTCTAGAGTCAGTTTCCCGTTCTGTGTGGTCAGAACTTCAGATGGGGTTCCTGCCTACAGAGAATGAAAAGCCTGCAAGATTGTATAGATAGGTAAAATACATACATAATCTGGATATATTTAAACCCTACTATGGTAGATTAGTTCTACCGTTACATCATAGGAGACATTGCCAATGTAAATGTACCTTTCCACTAGGATTGGATATTAGCTAATCAGAAAACCCTGTAATCATCCTGTTAACAGCCTGTAATTGTAACTCTGCATCCTCTCTTGTGCTTTAATGTCAGAAGGAATAGTTGGATTTGTTCTCTCTGGGGAATGGTTTAATAAAGGGGAAGAATTACCTCATATGTGGCACTTTCACAGTAAGAGCCTTTTTTGCCCTAAAATAACTCTTTTACAGCTGCTGGTAAGACAAATTCAGTTGTGACAGGCTGGGAACACAAAAAGTAAATGGAAGATGGAAGGAAAAAAGAACCTAGCAAAATATTTACTTTTTAAAGTAAGGCCGTTTTGTTCTAGACTCGGAAGCAGTGTCTGGCGCAGGGAAGATTTGTTTGCACAGATGCAACTCCAGAGCTACTTTAAACTCTTCTAGTTGTTTGAAAAGCTGACTATTCAGGTAAGGATTAGCTCCTGCTTGGGCACAACACAGTTCTCCTTGCAGTTCCCATATTTTAAGAAAATATTAAGTGTCAGTTTGGTCTAGTGATTAAGTCACCAGACCAGAAATAGGGAGACAGTGAGCTCTAGTCCTGTCTTAGGCATGAAAGCCAGCTGGGTGAAATCTCTCCCAACCCAACTCACCTCACAGGGTTGTTGTGAAGAAACTAGAAGGAAGAAGGAGTATTATGTTCACTGATTTGAGATATTGATAAAAGCAATGAAATTGGGATATAAATAAATACTATGTATGTTTCTAACCCTTTGACCCATAGGTGTGTTGACTAGGAACACTTGGCACAAAATCATATTGGCGTTTGAGTACTCCTCAACTCTTTCCTACCTCTCTTCATTTCAAGGATGTGCTGGAGATAACGGATGACAGTGTCAATGTTAACAATAAATCTATATAGGAATTGAGGATAGTATGGACAGGGGCAAAAAAGCAAGCCATAGTGATCTAGTGCCAGCCACATGTTTAGGGTTTCCAAAATCCAGAATTTCCATTCAATGTGTATTTAGATTTTTTTATGTATTTTTTTTTTAATGTATTTAATAGCATTTATAGGCCGCCCTTTTCCCTGAGGGGACTCAGGGCGGCTTACAATAATAAAGGAAGGGGAGTGAAGACAAAACATAAAAAGAAATGTGCAATAACTAAAAAATACTAAAAACACAACATTCTCTCAGCATTCGGGAGGGGCGGAAGAGTTTATCCCCAGGCCTGACGGGCTAGCCAGATCTTGAGGGCTGTACGGAAGGCCTGGACTGTGGTCAGGGTACGAATCTCCACGGGGAGATTGTTCCATAGCGTCGGAGCAGCAACTGAGAAGGCTCTCCTCCGGGTAGTCGCCAGTCGGCACTGACTGGCGGATGGAATACGGAGGAGGCCCGCTCTATGCGATCTGATGGGACGCAGGGAGGTTATTGGCAGAAGGCGGTCTCTCAAATAGTCAGATCCACTACCATGGAGCGCTTTATAGGTGGTAAGTAAGACCTTGAATTGCACCCGGAGATCCACAGGCAGCCAGCGCAGCTCGCGGAGGATAGGTGTTATGTGGGCGAACCGAGGTGCGCCCACAATCACTCGCGCGGCCGCGTTCTGTACTAGCTGAAGTCTCCGGATGCTCTTCAAGGGCAGCCCCATGTAGAGCACGTTGCAGTATTCCAGCTTAGAGATCACAAGGGCTCGAGTGACTGTCGTGAGAGCCTCCCGATTCAGGTAGGGCCGCAACTGGCGCACCAGGCGAACCTGGGCAAATGCCCCCCTGGTCACAGCCGATAGATGGTGATCAAAACTCAGCTGTGGATCCAGGAGGACTCCCAAGATTCTCCACTCATCTCAAGTCTAGTGGACAGAGAATGCTTTGTGAAGTACCAATTTCTTTCTCTTCTTTTGCTATCGCCTTACTGCGGGATGGACTCTAGAAACACGTAATACTGGAATGGGCTTTTATAAATAAATATGCAAACTAGAAACCAGTAGGAGGAAGGCTCTTTGGCCCCCTTTGAAAAAGATGGAACTGAGTCAGCTGCACACAAAAACATGAGTCAAGCCTTTAAAAATCAATATGTTTAATATGAAAGGGAGGAATTAAAAATAACCCCCAAACCACCATAAATTTTTTTTGGCTTTCTTGTTACATATCTTTTGTGAAACCAAAAATTTATGAGCTCCATGACAGTAGAAACCTTTGATGTTAAGTATTAAGATTCTGCATATCTAAATTTTGTGACCTGCAAGAATGGACAAAGGCTGCTTTTAAAAATTGGGGAGAGAATTAGTGGGTCCCAAAAGAAATGGGGTACATCACACATATGGAAAACAGTAAACCTCTAAGGGGAATTGAGGGCTATTTATTTTTAAATATGATATGCCTATTTTAAGGCTTATATTGCAACCTCCACTGTTTCCTGCCCCAAAATGACAAAAATCTGTCAATATTTTTAACAGCAGTAGTGAGTTATGTATCTCTGAGGGCTGCTAAAAGAGGATACTGAAAGAGTGAAGGTTGCTCGAAGAATATCTGCTAACCATCTCTGTTACTTTAACTTTACTGAACAAATATTTCTCTTTTAAAACCTACTTCTTGGTATTTTTAGGTTTCAGTTTTTGATCTTTCTATCTTTCTTGAGGTAAACATTTGTGTCAAGGTTCTTGTTCTATGTTGTGATGGCGAACCTTTTTGTCCTTGCATACTGAAAGCGTGCGCACATGCCCAAACTCATAATACAATGCGTACCCCCCACCCGCCTGCGCATGTCTGACCCCCCTGTGCCCGTTCCCCCCATCCCCTGTGCATGCCTACACTGTTACAGGTGTTATATGCCGTTATATGTCGGCCTTGTATGCCGTTTTATTCCTCTCTAGCATTAATCTCCATTGTTCAGTGATGCATTTCCTGCCTCTCTAGGATTTACCTCTTATTTGCTCCTGTGAGAAACATCCTGTTCCTGTTGGATGTATATAGTTATATTCTCGATGGCTTGAAAATCAGCTGGCTGGTGGGAGGCACGCGCACATGTTTGGTGGAACTCAGCTGGGCAACCGCTTGCGTGCCGGCATAGAGGCCTTCGTGTGCTACTGTGGCATGCATGCGTGGCATAGGTTCGCCATCATGGGTGTACCCTGTATTATCTGAAGTGAATATTGAAATAGAATCTACAAGATTATGAAGATTGATAGAATAAGTCAAGTACTATGAAATATATTCACTCAGTAATTTAAGAGCTGACTAAATTTTCATCAAGTTGAATTTGCTAACGAGAAAAGTAACTTGTTTTTTTGGCTCTCAGGCCTACCTGAATTATTGCAAATGCTGGGTGGGGGGGGGGGAGGCTTCCCCAGTGAAGTGTACTTACATACCAAAAATGTCAGAGCTTATCCCCACTACTATTATGCTAACACAATAAAAGTCGCGTGATGTTAGAAAGTGTTATAAATCATTTGTGAGGAAATGACTCCAGTTGAAGAATTGGGGCCGCTGATGTTTTCTTTCCAGCCTTTTGTCAGGATTTTTGAGTGCAATTTCACCACCCCAAATTTGCAGAGATTACTTTTCTGTGCCTCAGAGTGTACATATGCAAAATTCCAGAGTGATAGAAACAGAATACTAGTGCTGAACAGCACTCAGATGTTTTGGAAAATCAAAGTGCAAGCCTTATAAAAATAGCATAGTATATTACAGGAGTGCTCTAGATTTCTGGTGGTAAATGAATATGCTGCTTTAAACTTTTTTTAGTTTTGTTTTAAGAAGAATCAGTGTTGCAGAACTACTGTCTTAGCTAGATATAGCAGGTTTTGGCAAGTGCCACCTAGGTGGTTTTGTCAGGAGATCACACAAATTAATAGAAGGAAAATCCATTAATAATTTTAATGATGAACTTTAAAGAATTCACCAGCAGCAAACCCATACCATTTAGATTCAGATTAAAGCAACTACATTTCCCTTTCTTCTTTTTCCATTTTCTCCCATCTGCAGAACAGAGGTGGTGAACTTCTCAGCAGTTAGCAAAAGCAAAACTTCATTTCTGTAGTTTTGGGTGTGATTTCCTGGAAATCCCTTGCATGTTCCATCAGGTCAAGCCAAATTGTGAAGTAGGCTAACAGGCTCCTAGTTGACCTTCCAGTGAACCCAACTAGTGCTGAATCTAGGCATGGAGCAAAATATTACGTGCTAACCCAACGGTAGAGTACAATAGTTGAATAAATTATATAATGGCAACTCAGTTTATGGTACTGAGCTGGAAATAAATCATTATTTTTTTCCCTGATAGCTTCTCTGAAAATGGAAGAGGCCTTTTAATTGCGGTTTAAAAAAAATGCGTGCTTTTGAATCAGTGTTGACTGCATGAACTAGTTTACTTGGCAAAATTTCAGAAGTCATTTGCCATTGTCTCCTTTCTAGGGTTGAAAAAGAGTGTCTGGCCCAAGATCACCCAGCTGGTTTTGTGCCTAAGGAATGATCAGAATTAAAGATCTCCTGGTTTTTAGCCTGATGCCTTAATCCTTATACTAAACTGGTTCTGTCTTAATCTACCACTTGTTTCTTTTTAGATTTCCCCCTAAAGTTTCCTAAAGTTCATTGGCAAGCTGAGAAGCAGTAAAAGTGAAAGCGGTTTGAATACACTTTGAATCTTGACAGATATTTCATAAAAACCAGATTTTATAAATATGCAGTTTGAAATGCTACTGTTCAAAAAGTTTTAAAAAGACTGTTGTGCTCAGGATCCAGTATGACTAAACGCCGAAGGCACACACGGAACGCTATTACATTCCCACCAAAGATGGTTCCTATTTTTCTACTTGCATTTTTACATGCTTTTGAACTGCTACATCTGCAGAAGCTGGGGCAAGTAATGGGAGCTCACTCTGATACGCGGCGCTAGGGATTCGAACTGCCAAACTGCCGACCTTTCTGATCGACAAGCTCAGTGTCTTAGCCACTGAGCCACTGTGTCCCTCTAGATTCAACTATCTCATTTTATGAATAGCATAAGCAGATAATTCTTCTGATAAGAGCATCTCAATGAATTCAGAAGAAGACTACTATATCCTCTGATGTTTTCAGTTGTATACAGATATTTAGCGTATTATATTATTTTGGTAAACAATTAACAGTTATGATTCAGAAAATATTTGTAATTTTAGCAACATTTGTTTATTATTACTGTGATTCAGTGACCTTTTTTTTGTAAAGCACACTGACACTAAGGAAGAAACATAGTAATAAATATTTAATATTTCAGTTGAGTCCCTGTGTGAAATGTTGAACAGGCTTTTTGCTAGGCAGTTCTCCAGTTGAACATGTCAGTTTTTATTTATATTTATTTATTTATTTTTATTGAACATATTTCCTCATTTATATCACATTTTTGATCTTTACAGCGCTTCAGTATCAGTTTCACTCATAAGTGCATAACGGTTATTTCATTATTCTTTCTTTCCATTTATATACATCTCTATTTTATAAATTGTGTCAGTATTCTTAAGTATATATATTGCCTTTTAACTTTAATGTAACTCTTACATTACCTTTATGTTTAATCTTTACTTCTTTCTCTAACCAATTATACCATGTGTCCCAAATCAAATAATACTCCGTTTCTCCTCTTTCTTTTAACTCCATAGTTAGCTTGTCCATCTCCACACAGTCTAGCACCTTTTTTATCCATCGGAGGGTTGTCCTGTTTCCAGTTTTGTGTGTAGGCGATTCTAGCCGCTGTTGTTATGTGCAGTATGATATACTGAGTTTTCTTACAGAAATTTCCTCTTACTATACCTAATAAAAATATTTCTGGTTTTTAAATGCCAGTTTTTAAACCACATAAATACATTTTTATGATAGGAGTTTTAAAATTTCTCTGTTTATTTGCCTTGAAGCCCCCAGAATTCTATTTATAGAACCCCGTGAATAAAATTGGATAACTTCATTCTTAATGTTCACCTTGTTTTAGCCACTCCTTTTGTGTCAGATAATCACCGGGAATCAAATTTAACTTGAGATCACAGAGTCCTTAATTTATCATGATAGGTATTGTTCTCTGACTTCTTTTTATAGCTGCTGATTGTTACAGGACAGCAATCCAATTATACTGTATATGCAGCACGCTGAATTACATTAGGATGAACTACTGTGGGTGAGTGGGCACAAAAGATGGATTAGATGGCAGAGGTAGTACCAAAATCTGCACAGCATGTTCATTTCAGCTCTTCTTCCAGTGAATCATCTGCCTCTTTATCCGCCACAACTGAGCAAGCTGTCATAATGAAGGCTTTTACTGGCAAAATTGCTTTCTTGTTTTTTCTGGTTGTATTTCTTCACTGTGGCAAATAATTAGAATTTAATCCCAGAGATCTCACCACCTGTTTCCTGAGGATTGCAGAGGAAGAGAGGATGATTTTGCTGTCTGTGAACCTATTTTGCTCTCGATCTGGTTATTAAATGATAATTCATGGCGGTCTATCACTATTATTGACTTAGAATCTGCAGAAAACTAAGCATTTAGTCTTCATCTCTGAGGCTACTCGGAAGATAAAATTGCTGCAGATAGTTTATGTGGAACATTGGGTGGTATAGGGAAGGAAAAAAAAGGGGGAAATGAATGCAGACAAGCAGGAAATGAGGAAAGCTACAGATCCCATTTCCGCTGCCTTAATCTCAATTAAAGACACATGGCTTTTGAAGGATGTTTTGGGTTTAACCAGACTACATCAAAGTGTATGCAAATACTTCCTGCCTTAAAAAAAATAATAATGATTTTTCACATTTAGGGATAATCTGGCCTCTTCTTTCATTGTAGTAACAGTTACATCTGTCCTGGGCTCCTTGTCCTTTCTTGTCCTTTCCGTCCAGATTTAAGGTTTCAGTAATGATTCTGGCATTTGGAAATTCTGTTTTGGGCACCAGAGAGACTATAAAATGGTCTCAGCGATTTATTCAGAAGGGATCAAAAGTAGTGATCACAAAAATGATTCGGTTTTCGGTAAATCTTCTTGTTGCTATTGAAAACTATAGCTCAACTCTATCGCAGTTTTCAACTCATCTTCATTTTTCCAGTTACGACTGATCATGTTGACTGCCAATTCAGTGCAGGAGAAGATAAAAGCAAGAAACTATTTTCTGTTTGCGGCTTGGAACATGTCAAATTCTCCTAGTTTGTTGAAATACACAAACCTTACTTAATTATAGCTATCAAGCCAGGATGGTTTGATCGTCTATCTTTTTTTATCTGGATTAATCGTAAGATGAATTTCATTACAAATTATAGGGGGAAATTTATTTTCTCATTTACTACAATAAATGTTATATCTTGGAATATTTAACTTGCAAACTTCAACATCTCTGGAAGCCAGAAAATTGAGGGTTGAATTATATAGCTTCTACCACCAGATTATGCTATCTTTGTGTACTCTCCTTTTTGATGTTTGTTTCTCACAGTATCAACGTTTCCTTAGTGACTCCTGCCTAACAAATAATCCACCTTGAGAGAAAAGTCCTTAAACCCTGATATAGATACCTTGAGACTCTGATAGAAATAACTTTCTAAAAATTATCTTCCCTGTCTGTGGCTTGCTTGTAAATTTTAGCAGATACATTAATCTTAATTGTTGGTGCCAAATGTGTGTTTTTTTAAAAAAAGAGTTTCATAAAGCATCCCAGGAGCCTTCTGGCTGCATTACAATTATGTTTTCTACCTCCTTGAGAGGGAGTAAAAATTCCCCGAATTTCCCGTTTCATGGTCCTAAATGAGGAATTGTCTTATTGTATTTCTGTTATGGAAAAAAAGTGTCATTGCTCTATTCTGAAACTGTATTTTCAGGAGGGTTGCAGTGTAGTTATTTCCTTCTTTCATAATTGGTGCTTTTCAGTTGCTTAAATGCTCAGCTCAATTTTTTTTTAGCCATGTGGAAACTTATTGCTACTCAGCTACAGATTACAGGAAGTAAAGACATTCTCAACCCTTTTCTTTTAAGAGAGGAGGAAGGAAGGTTCATTTTCCTGTGTTCCCGTCAAGAAATGTATTTTGCCATTTTAGTTTCTTTACAACATTTAGGGTATACCCAAAATTCCGCTAACCACTTTGTCGTTAAATACCTTAATTGCCTAGTAATAGTGATAAATACTGTACCATAGTCAATGGCAAATTGAATTAATACTACAACCTTATAATCTATTATAATGCTTCCAAGTTGAGAGTCTCAAAATAAATATCCTGAAATCTGTCAATTAGTAATGCCAACTTGACAATGTTTTCCTGTGTCTATTCAGAGTGTTCTGTTCTGATCCCAACTGTAGGCTTTGTGCATAGTCCTTGGTTTATATAAATCATCAATGGTCATAATATCCTAATTAAAGTTGTTACTGTGATTCAGAAAAGAAGGGGAAAAAATGAGGGATCGGATGCTGACTGCAGTTGGATGTAGAGAAGAAATAAAAGTGAAGATGTACAGTAATCAGATCAGGTAATGGTTAGACAACAGTACGATTAGAATTTTTGTGTGTGGAAAGGGTAACATCTGTGATTTTGCAACCAATGACATGAACTCTTAACGAAATGTAGCAAACTCTTATTTCTTTAGGGATTGAGATGGGTTGGTTTCATGTTCTACAAATGTATTTCAATTTCCATTTCTACTGGATATGTTTTTTCCCCCCTCCTGTGCCAAGAACTTAAAAAAGTAAGAGATAAAAAGTCTGTCTTATAGTGCTCAACTCCTGTAAATATGTGGATAAAACATTGTGCATTTCTTTGATACCAACTAATAATATTCTCAATTTTTGCAACTCAGATCAGTAGCCCCCACTGAGCGAAAGTGGTTTGCCATTGCCTTGTTTTGTGTCTGTGTCTGTCTATCATCTATCATACACACATGCATTCTTCATGTGTCATTTCTGACTCTTTGTGACTGTGAATAAGATTATAAGTATCTTAATTCTTGTAAATTGGTAATATCAGTGATGATATCACTATTTTGCTGTCTTGTCTTCTGTTCATTTTCTGCTATTATTCTTAGTTTTTATAAGTATCAAAATCTTCTTCAAATCTTCTTCAATACTGAAATACTCAGTACATATTCATTCAGCTCCCATTCATTTATGCCTCTTACGTTTTCTTATTTCAAGTACTCCATTCCTACTTCATTCCACCTACATGTCTCCTAACATATAGAATTCTCATTTCAATGTGAAAAAAGCAGACAGAAGCAAGTTTTCCTATAAAGCTACTTTTGCTGGTTTCAACAAATGTTCCTTTCTCATAACTAACTATACTTCTTCCTGCATTTTTCCTGTATTAGTTGTTTAGTGTTTTTCAAATCAGTTTTCCACCTTTAGCAGGCCTTTTGTAATGGTACACAAACTCATCTGCTTGCTCAATTTTTTAAAAGTGCCATTTATGTATACCTTTTAATTGTGCTCTGCATTTTCCCTGTGAAACATAACTAATCTGGTTTTTGATACATCAAGTTTTTGATCCATATTTGTTAATGTAAAATCTAAAATGCGGCATATCATTTTTTATAAATAATCCTCACATATTTATTCATAAAGGCATTGAGCAACACAACGGAGATATCACACATCCTTGTTTTAACTCCCTGCTCAGTACTGATTTGCTAAGCACTTCTTAATTCTCATACTTTATTTGCTTCTGTCATAAGCTGTTCTTTATCTGATTCTGCAACCAACCACCAATTCCCTATTTGTGCAAAATGTAACATAATTCAAACATAATTACCTCATCGTATATTTTCTCTAAATCAACTAACACGCAATAGACATATTTCTCTTATTCATAATTTCTCAGTGACATGGTAGAAGTCTGGTCTGCATACCATCTGTTCAGAACTTCACATATTTTGCTCATTGTCACTTGTCATATTGTCTCCTTGAAAATTCTGCTAGATGCTTTCCCAAGCACACTTAACAAACTAAACCTCCTCTTGGGTTTTTTTTTTTCATACTTTTTTTGTAGTTTGTATTCTCTTTTTTTTCCAACCCCAAGCACATCTGTTTAATAAACTACATAGACACTTTATAAACAAACTATGTCATAATTTTAATATTTCTCCAGTTACACTGACTGCAGCTTCAGCCTTTTCATTGATAACATTCTCACAGTGTATATGACTTCCTTTCATCATTTTTTCTTGGACAATTATATTTGCAACATTTGTTTTTGACACATTTCTATCATCCCCATGCAAATCTCTTAAATAGTTCTTCTCTTCACCCACTTTTGAAATCATTGTCTTTTTACATCAAAATGATTCTGCACTTTTATCTTTAAGTGTTCCTTGTTCTCTTTGACAACATTCTTTCTTAGATATTATGCAAAATCTTTTATTCTTACTTTCTGCAGGAACCTTTCTTATATATGCACTTTTTAAAAAAAATCAGAGCATGTTTCATATCTAGTAATCATTCTTCTTCATACTTCGTTAACAATTCATCATACTTTTGCAGCATAATGTAACATAATTCTTATCTCTCTTTTGCATCCTCCTTCCTTAATGTTTTATTCAACCTGCTGGGAAATTATCTGACTCTTAATAGCTTTTCATACAGTATTTCCACCCTCGCTTCAGTAGTCATTCTACTTTTATAGTTCATTAGAGTCCTTTCCCTTCTTAATCCTTCCTATTAGTGCTCTACATTCAGAAATTTCCATCATTTTAGTATCCTTCATTAAAAGTTATCTCTACCTTTCATCATAAATCAATAATGTTTTAGCTTTACAGTGCTTTTGTTGCCGTGCATATATGTTAATAGATTCAAGTTTAAACAACATATTAAAATAATTATTTTTGTATTAGCATGGTTATAATAATTAAATAGATGTCTACCAAATAATCACCGTTATTATTCATTTAAAATGGCTGAGTCATTTTGTTTTGCCTATTTCCATCCATGTCTTTATATTATGTAATAGGATGGGGTCCCCAATCCCCAGGCTGCAGACCACTTCTGGGCCTTGAACCGTTCAGAACCGGGCCATGGAAGTGGCAGGTGAGTGCATGTGTGCATTCCCCCTTGCGTGAGCAGTGGGCAAGCATGAGCGGCTTGTGCGTGTTCCCGCTGCTTGTGCAAATGAAGTTGCAAACACATGTACTTGCCTGCCACTCACATGGAACCAACCCTTCTCCCCCCTGGCTGGTCTGCAAAGCTGGAAAGGTTGGGGAACTGTACCCCCTTCCCCAGATTGATTCATTCATAATGTTGCACAGTTTTTCCACTATGAACATTCACTGAAGTGTAACATGCAACTATCACCAGTTTATGGATTCCTACTTAAAATCCCTCCATAGCAACTGGGACAACACCAATTTATACTTTCTGCATACATTTTATCTTTAGTTTCATAATTAAATCCATATATTCATATTTCTGCACACATGTCTTAACACCAGAAAATCAGACCATCATGATTGCGATCTAATACCTTCTTACCCTTACTCTTAGATCCTTAGGCACATAGTGCCTATTTTCTTTTTTTCTCTTTTATTTATTAACCATGATCTTTGAAACTTGGAGAAGTAACTGGTCATCCTCCATATGCTATTGTTATTTGTAGTTGAGCCTTAATAGATATTGAACTCCATATCCATCAGAAAGCTTTCACCAGAATAGTTGGAATAAGTAGGTAAGCCTTAGTTATAAACAAGCCATGTTCAGCATTCCATGCTAATAGAAAGAATAGTACTGATCAAGTTGGGCTATTTTTCTTTTATAAGTTTAAAGCAGTTTAGGAAAGTATATGTGGTTTGGCTTGTACAATACCATAATAAAGGAGATTTGGAAAAAAATCCCCTCAATTTTTCTTCTGATACCAATTTGATAGTAGTTTTCTATATCTTATGTGAAATGAGTTGGATTATAAATTATAAAACAATTCCAACTCTGCTTATTTAGCTAGTAAAACAGGACCAAAAAAATATTAACCTTTGACAATGTGTGATGTGAGGCCAAGGTTATCTCCCCCCCTGTATGTTTCATGACTATGACAATTTCACAGCATGATATCAAAGAGATTGGGTAGTTATATGTAGGTAATGTTTCTTAGCATTTACTTGAGCAAAGTGTATATTTCCATCAGATAAGGGAGAATAGTGTATTGTTTGTTCTTACTGGAATGGACCTCTCTGTCTTCATGCCTATGTTCTTTGATAGTCCTGAACTAATGCATAAAAATAATTAAGGAACATCCAATAAAAGACATCACTTTTTTGGACCGGAATAATTATTTAAAGGACTCAAAGTCTGCTGTAACTTCGTGAAAACACATAATGGTAGTTGTATTGTAGCTTATGATTCCGTTTTGTTTTTGGCTAAATAAGTAGGTGGCACTTTTGTTAACTATATTTATTTCCCTTTTGATCAGGGATTATATTTCCATTTGGAATGAGAAGAAAAAGAAGCAAAACCTTCCTCCTGAATATGTCCATAAAAGAAATCCTATTATACAGAGGAGTTCTAACTACATAATCACTATTTCAAATTTGTGGTACTATATAAACCCAAGAAGCACGAATAGCTAACAATTAACTTTCCACTGGAACAATAAAACAAAAAACCAGAAGGACAAATGTGCTATTTGGTTGTGTTTGCTTCTAGCATGATTTGTGGTTATCTCTGAATTGGAAAAATTGTTGGCATACTTTAAGTTTCCAGAGAAACCCATTTTATGTGTAGACTAACCTAGAAATGCCAAAAATGATTGGGGAAGCTGCCACACCGAAGGCATTTGACATTGCGTGGGGTCTCTTCTTTCTTGAATGGAACTTTATTGGGGAGCTATAATTTTCCACATCAGACAAAATGTGCTCCTGCTCTTTCATTACTTTATTGTAGTAAATAAAAATACTATTAGAAAGTTTATACTAAGTACTTATGTGTCTTCCTTTAAATTTCCTGCGTGGGGGATGTTAATAACTTCTAACTACTGAAAGAAAGTTATTTGTGCCCGATGGTTTGCAATTGTTTTTTTAAAAAAGGTAATATAAAGTAGAACACTAACAAGCTGCTACAGCTTCACTGTTAGAGGTCTAAAAGCGCTGTTGGGCATTGTTATAGTAACACTGGGTAAAAAGATATTTTTGATAACTAAATGAATTTAAATCAACTATGACTGAGAATATATAAAAAAAGATAGATAGGTGCAAGCCTCCTCAACTCAAATTGTTTTAAATAATAACTCCAATATTTAGATCCATAGAAATAGTTTAATAATATTTACTAATATTTTAATAAATAGCTTTTTTATTTTGGTTTTATCTTTATACTTCTTATCTGCCAGTATGTACCTAAATAATCCACTCTAATCTTGATTGCAGGAAATACAACTTCAGCAATAGAGTAATAAATGTCTGGAACACTCTACCTGATCCTGTTGTTAGTTCCCCTAAATCCCATACCTTTTACCTTAAATTGTCTACTGTGGGCCTTACATGTTTCTTAAGCAGTCCCTAAGGTAAGGTGACCAGATTTTCAGATTGGAAAAGAGGGACACCCTTGACCGGGGGGGGGGGGGGGGCTTGATTAAAAATTTTTTTTTTGTCAAAAGGTCACCCCAGGACACTGAAACCAGCATAAATACGAATGTTGCCAAACAAAATTTTGATCACGTGACCATGAGGATGCTGCAACGGTCGCTAAGTGTGAAAAATGGTCGCAACGGTCGCTAAGTGTGAAAAATGGTCGCAACGGTCGCTAAGTGTGAAAAATGGTCATCAGTCACTTTTTTCAATGCCATTGTAACTTTGGTCACTAAATGTTTTCCCCCTCCTCGAGACTCCTCACTTCTTCCTTCATTCCTCTTGCTGATCTACCTTCACCTTATCTGTCTTCTGCTCTTTCCCTCTCTTCCTTCCTTCCTCCCTCCTTCCATCCTCTTCTTTCCTCACTCACTCCCTTCCTCCTTTTTTCTCTTCCTTCCTCCTTCCATTCTTTATACGATATAAAATTCAATGAGGGTGAAACACACCAAATCTGGCAAAGCTGCCTTGCACCAACCTGGCCTGCCCATAGAATAGCAGCCACTTTGAGACACATAAACCTGGTCTGAACATATTGCATCACAAAGATTTGCAAAGATCACATTTGCAAAAAGGAACATTTCTTGTAGTAAATACATTTTATAAACAATTTAAAAGTAAAAATCCCCCCAAAATAATAAAAAAGGTATTCTATAAATAAAAGAAATCCTTAAAAACCATTGTTAAGTATTACACCAGCAATAATTTATATTGTCACCATTTCAAACTATCATCAGAAATACGAATCTGTTGCCAAACATCAACATTTTGATCGCGTAACCATGAGGATGCCACAACGGTCGCTAAGTGTGAAAATGGTCGCTAAGTGTGAAAAATGGTCATCAGTCACTTTTTTCAATGCCATTGTAATTTTGGTCACTAAACAGCCATGTTCCTGACTTAACAACCACCATGGTTCACTTAACGTGGCAATAAAAGGTCGCAAAATGAGGCAAAAATCATTTAACAAACGTCTCCCTTAGCAACAGAAATTGGGGGATCAATCCTGGTCGTAAGTCGAGGATTACCGGTAGCCAATTGCAAAAGGCAACTTTACTTGGAACAGGTGAGATTGTGCCCGGATCCCTTTCATGCCAACATCCCATCCTGTCCATGGGGAGAACTCCACAGGCGGACAAAAGCCCCAATCCCCTCTCAACCTCCAGCTGACTCTGCCATCCGCCATAACCACACATGCCCCTCAAAGGCAAAACTCAGGGGGCTGAATTCTACAGGGGGAGGAGTAAAGGGGGGATTTGAGGGGCAGCCCAAAGCACCATCTGTCTAAATTTGCATCAGGCAGGCAGTAACATTTTCATAGACCATGATCAGAGGAGCAGCTGATCCTATGGAGAGACTCCTCCTGCATTCAGTCCCAGGCCTACAAGTGGAAGTACCCTTCCTTCCTTCCTCCTTTCACCTTCCTTCCCTCCCTCCCTCCCTCCCTCCCTCCCTCCCTCCCTCTTTCTTCCTTCTAGCCTTCCTTCCTTTCCATTCTTTCTCCTTCCTTCCTTCCTCTTGCCTATCTGCCTTCTGTCTTTCTGCTCTTTAGATCTCTCTTCCTCCTTCCTTCCTCTTTCCATCCTTTCACCAAAAATCAGGATGTTTTATTAGCATCAGCATCATTCTGCTGAAAATGCCAGATTCTGTGGTACTTCTGGATGAGATTTAGAAAATTACAGAGACATGAGGAACCATTATATAATTTCACTTGGCAAAACTCTGATTAAAATAATAGCAACAAAATGTAAGGTTTTTTAATTTTAAAACTCTAGCAAAACATAGATTTATTTCCAGTTTAGTTAATTAATGCCATTATAAACAGGAATGCAATTGATTAAATAAAAATGACTTTTTCTTTTATTAAGAATACTTATTCTACACTAAACTAGAAAATATTTCATAGGCCCTTCAACAAGTTTGTTACAAATTTTCAGGATTGCATGCATTCTTGAAACTGATACCATATAATGTTAAAAAGCAGATAGCTAACTAAGTACACTAAAAACCATGTTTAATTATTTGCTACTTGAGGCCAATAGCAATGATGAAGAAATTTCTGTCATCCTCAGTGACAATATTTTTAGGGCCAAAAAATAAAACTCTGTATATTGGATCTGTTGAATGGAGAAAGGCCTGCCCCCCCTCCCCCAAATGAGACACTTTCCATGATAATAGGAGAGGAGAGCCTGGAGACAGCAATCACAAGGCAGAACGTAGCTAAGAGAACGGAAACTTGCCTCTTGGAAGGAATGACCTGGTTTGGCTCCCACTTTCAACAATCGAACAGAGAAGCGAAGAGGCAGGACAGACGAAGCGGGAGCCAAGCCGGGCTAGAGTGTTGGGCTGAAGGAAGGAGGGATACACACACTCGTGTTCTCCCCCTTCCTCTCTCTCTCTCTCTCTCAAATGGCAAATCCGAGCCCGGTCCCATGCCTTCTCCCAACCCCCGCTGTTCTCTTAGCTCTCCTCTCCTATTATCGTGGAAGGCGTCTCATTGGGGAGGGGGAAGCAAGACTTTTTCCATTTCAAGGAGCTGCCGCTCCTCCCCCCCACCTCTTAGAAGTTCAGCCAGCTGCCCGCCAAGCTCTCCGCGGAGACTCACCCAGAGTTTTCACCGCGATTTGCCTGGTGAGGGGAGGCGGCAGGTTGATGCAGACCAAATCCACAGTATAATAAATACAAGTATAATAAATACTTGTATTTATTATACTTGTATTTACTTCCTCCTCCTTCTCCTTGCTGCGATCTGGTTGCTTCCCTTCACATCTTTGGAACGGCTTGGCTAATTTTTTTTTTTTTTAGGGCGCCCCTCCGTTGGGAGGAGGTGGAGGATAGGCTCCAACTCTGCCCAGAGAAGGAGTCCGAGCGCTCCGGGGAAACGCGGCAAGCAAGCCAGCACTTCAAAGTCATGTTTCGCTGAATGACGGGCAAGTTCTAAACTGCCGGCATGACTTTGAAAGGGCTGGATTGCCTTCCGCGCGGGCCGAAGTGGAAGGCAAGCGGCAAGCCAGCCCTTCAAACTCATGCTGGCACTTTAGCGTGCCCCTCAGCCGCCATTCAGCGAAACATCTTTCGCTGAATTGCGGGCGAGTTCTAAACTGCCGGCATGACTTTGAAAGGGCTGGATTGCCTTCCGCGCGGGCCGAAGTGGAAGGCAAGCGGCAAGCCAGCCCTTCAAACTCATGCTGGCACTTTAGCGTGCCCCTCAGCGCCATTCAGCGAAATATGTTTCCCTGAATGGCGGGCAAGTTCTAAACTGCCAGCATGACTTTGAAAGGGCTGGATTGCCTTCTGCATGGGCCGAAGTGGAAGGCAAGCGGCAAGCCAGCCCTTCAAACTCATGCTGGCACTTTAGCGTGCCCCTCAGCGCCATTCAGCGAAATATGTTTCCCTGAATGGCGGGCAAGTTCTAAACTGCCGGCATGACTTTGAAAGGGCTGGATTGCCTTCCGCGCGGGCCGAAGTGGAAGGCAAGCGGCAAGCCAGCCCTTCAAACTCATGCTGGCACTTTAGCGTGCCCCTCAGCCGCCATTCAGCGAAACATCTTTCGCTGAATTGCGGGCGAGTTCTAAACTGCTGGCATGACTTTGAAAGGGCTGGATTGCCTTCCGCGCGGGCCGAAGTGGAAGGCAAGCGGCAAGCCAGCCCTTCAAACTCATGCTGGCACTTTAGCGTGCCCCTCAGCCGCCATTCAGCGAAACATCTTTCGCTGAATTGCGGGCGAGTTCTAAACTGCCAGCATGACTTTGAAAGGGCTGGATTGCCTTCCGCGCGGGCCGAAGTGGAAGGCAAGCGGCAAGCCAGCCCTTCAAACTCATGCTGGCACTTTAGCGTGCCCCTCAGCCGCCATTCAGCGAAACATCTTTCGCTGAATTGCGGGCGAGTTCTAAACTGCCAGCATGACTTTGAAAGGGCTGGATTGCCTTCCGCGCGGGCCGAAGTGGAAGGCAAGCGGCAAGCCAGCCCTTCAAACTTATGCCGGCACTTTAGCGTGCCCCTCAGCGCCATTCAGCGAAATATGTTTCCCTGAATGGCGGGCAAGTTCTAAACTGCCGGCATGACTTTGAAAGGGCTGGATTGCCTTCCGCGCGGGCCGAAGTGGAAGGCAAGCGGCAAGCCAGCCCTTCAAACTCATGCTGGCACTTTAGCGTGCCCCTCAGCTGCCATTCAGCAAAACATCTTTCGCTGAATGGCGGGCGAGTTCTAAACTGCCGGCATGACTTTGAAAGGGCTGGATTGCCTTCCGCGCGGGCCGAAGTGGAAGGCAAGCGGCAAGCCAACACTTCAAAGTCGTGCCGGCAGGCAGGGCTGGAGCGAGCGTGCTCCGTCCCGGTGGGTGCATGAGCGGAGCACTTTTCCAGCACTCCTGTGCCTGGAGAGCTCCCTCTGCATATGAGCCCGGGATCCGCCATTTGCGCTCCCTTCCTCTGCCTCGCCACCCGCCTTCCCTATTTAGGGACTCCTCCAGCAGAAATAGCAGAGTCACGTCGAGCGCCGCTCTGCCTTTCTCTGTGCTCTTCCCGCCCGGACGCCCAGAGCCTCCCAGCCCGCCCGGCCCGGGGTGAGTCAGCTGCAGTGCAGCGGGTGGCGATCCCGCCACCCCCCCTCACTCGCCCCGCCCATCACTTACTCTGAGTTCGGAGAAGAAGCGGCGGCCCCAGGTGGCACTTTTCGCAGAGGTTTTTCCACAGCTTGTCCGGAAGTGGAGCTGGAAAGGCGAGCTCGCTCCCCGCTCACTCGCTACGCTACCCCGCCCATGCGAGCGGCAACGGATGGGCGGGGGACTCATGCGGCATGCTAAGCGGACTCCAGCCAATCAGTGAGCTGGCTGGGATGGAAAACTTTAAGCATGCCGCGTTTTCCATCCCAGCCAGCTCACTGATTGGCTGGAGTCCAGGCCAATCCAATCTGTGAGCGGCAGGCTGGGCTGGCTTAAATTTGTAGGTAGGAGGTAGGATAGAGAACAGAACGATGAGCCAGCCCAGCAAGCTAGCAGCTGATGGGCGGGAGCTGCGAGCGCCAAAAAAAGCGTGCTTTTTAAAAAGGCGGGCGGGACGCGGGAAAATGCGTTGGAAGGCGGGTGTGTCCCGCCAAAAGCGGGACGTCTGGTCACCTTACCCTAAGGGAGCGTGCATAAGCGCACCAGCGTGCCTACTGTCCCTGTCCTACTGTCCCCATTTATATGTACTCTTTTTATGGGTTTATGGCTATGTTTTGCTTACTTATATTCATTTATTTGTGCCATTTTTTCATGTGTTCATGTCCATGTCTATACTGATACTTGTTTCCTTGTACTTGTTGATAAATAAATAAAACAAATGAATGCTAGGAAACACATGTACATATGTTCCTGTATGAGAGAGTATGCTACAGTGGCGTGGTTAAGAAAGAGAAGAAATTTTTTTTTCAGATGCAACTTGAAAGGAATTATCACAGACCTTTAAAAATGGAAAGTTTTACAAAGCTGGTTTATTTGACCAAGGTAAAAATGTATATAATTTTCTTTCTAGCATCTTTTAATGGGGCTTTCTTGACAAAGACTTAACGATGAGGCATTCAAGATTTGTTTATAGATAAAATATGTGAAGAATAGAGTTTTGTTGCATTTTTAGTGACAAACTATGGTATTAAAAATGACCAGAGATTAAGAAAAGACAACAAGAAATTATTTGAAGGGCTTAAAAATGAAAATTTTCAATATAGTACTGTTTTCAATAGCTGCTAATGAAATTTTCTTGGTTAAGTTTAAATATACATACATACATACATACATACACACACACACACACACACACACACACACACACACACACACACACACACTGTAGGCATAAAACATGAGAAGATTTTTTCTTCTTTGTAATTTTAGAGAAAACAAGGTACTAGGTAAAGTAAGGAAAGGAATATGAAATTGATTTACTTGTTTAAAGAAAAGGGAGTGGAATGGAATGGAATAGAATAGAAATAGAATAGAATAGAATAGAATTTATGGTAGCACAATGGATGTTTGCTAATTATGATCTCACAATAAGGCTTTATTGTTTGGTAATAGATAGAACATGAGATATGGGATAATGAGATTTTTGGTCAAAATGTTAGAGACGGTATTACTGAAATTGTGCTTGTCTTGGTGAAAGGGGGAGCCATTGGATTGTGTTTATTGTACCGTTTGGACAATCATACAGTAGGCCATTAACTGTTAACTCTGCTGCACTTATTTCTGAAAATAGTTTAAGGGCACAGTGGTCATCTGCTATGTTAGGGAAAAATGTTTTCCTTAAAAGAGGGGAAATAATTGGAGTTATTGGAAAGAAGCCTTATGTGGGATATTCCTGCTTTTTCTCTCCTGATGCTCTCAAGGAATATCCTTCACCATTCGATTTCCAGGTTTCAGATACAGGTTTGGAGAAATAAGAACTGAAGTTTAAAATGTTACTTTAAATAACCTAACTAGACATATATGAAGCAGCTCGATTTTAAATATCATTGTTGTTCATGGCATTCCCCCCCCCCCTTTGGGGATTAAAACTGTCTCTTGTTTTGATGAGCTGGCTTGTGAGAATCTGCTATAACCATAGCTTTCTGCTGAAGGGTGCTTTAAAAGGATTTAGACTGTAGCTGAAGATCCTTTGGTGCATCATATGTGATTGATTCCACTGAAGATGTGAGTTAGTTACTATCCATTTTACACTTTGATCATGTATTTAAAAGCAAGACAATAACCACAGTAATCTTGCCTTTTTTTTCCTCCCCTCTTTGTCCCTAGATACTCTTATAATCCTTTTCTGGTAAATGTCTATGAATATTCTCAGTCATCCAGGTCATGGTTGTCCAAAAGGTGCTTTTTTCAGAAGGCAAGTGGACTTTGTTTTTCCTTGAAGATGTTTCGCTTCTCATCCTTGCAGTCTTCAGGGAATATAAATCCTTCCATCCTCCACCATTCAGTCAGAACTTCTTGGATGAGAAGCGAAACGTTTTCAAGGAAAAACAAAGTCCACTTGCCTTTTGGAAAAAGCACCTTTGGGACTTTTCTGGTAAGGTTTCCAGATGGCTGGCAAATACAGGATGTGTCCTCCTTTTAGCCCTCATGTCCTCCATGTGGCACTTGTGGTAGCCTTAAAATCAAATACTGTCTGCCTTACTGAGTGTCTTTTTAAAAAAAAATTAGACTGTGTTCGCAACAATAGTTATTCAAATTTTACTGTAAACTGATCTTATAAATTGTCTGCTTTTTTTCTTTCTCTCATCTGTTGACAGCCCAGATTTACATTATTTCCTAATTCCAGCAATTGGCTTCAGTTCAACTTCTTCAAATCACTCTGGTCTAGATGACATGATCTGTCATACATTACTATTGTGAAAGTTGAAAAATGTCATCAGTTGTCTATTATTCCTAGCATATGTTCTTGAAAATAAAGATTTGTCAGAAAAATATTGCGGTCGAAAACCAGAAAGTCAGAATCTTTCGGATGCTGAGAGAAATGATTTCATATTCTTTCATGTACATTTTTTGCAGGTTTTTTTTTTGTTGTTGGTCAAAAAGGTTAAATAGTGTACCCTTCTTTTTTCCCATTTGTACAACTTTCTAATGGTCCATATAGTCCTTTGCCTGTCCAGCTATCTACTAATCCCATTCTCTGGAGACCTGATTTGCTGTTGCTTTTGATGGTCAAGTTGAGCCGATTGTTGGTAGCGGTACCCAGCATGAAAGACAAAAGCTGGGATGAATTGGCTAGCGTTAATTCCTGACAATGGGATTTCTGTTCTTAAAGACTTGACATCTAACTACTTTTCATGACAAAGTGATCTTATTTTCTTGAAGACATAGTATCTTATTAATTGCAATGTCAGTCTACCAGATGTTTCTTCTTTGAAAACAATGGGGGAGAGTCAAAAGGTTTTCAATATTTTACCAGCTTATGAACAAGTAGAAACATTGGAAAAAACCAAAGTGCATTTTAATTGGACATGAAATAATGTTACGTTGTTTTGGAGAAGCAGTACTTGTCATCTTTTTAAATGGAGCAACTGAGGGGACAGTATTTACTTGGTAATATTTATTGCTAGTGTGACCAATAAATAAGGCTGGGATGACCAGAAATTGAAAAGTGTTCCTTTAAGAAATAGACAGGCCTAATGCATGTCCTATGGCAAAGAACAACAGAATAACAGAGTTGGACAATACTTGAAGGTCTTCTAGTCCAATCCTCTGCTCAAGCAGGAGACCCTATACCATTTAATAGGTGGCACTCCAGTCTCTTCTTAAACGCCATCAGTGATGGAACACCCATGACTTCTGAAGGCAAGCTGTTCCACTGGTTAATTGTCCTCACTGTTGGAAAATTTCTCCTTAGTTCTAGGTTGCTTCTCTCTTTGATTAGTTTCTGTCCATTGCTTCTTGTCTTGCTTTCTAGTGTTTTGGAAAATAGATTGTCCCACTCTTCTTTGTGGCTGCCCCTCAAATATTGGAATAATATTGGAGTGAAAATAAATATAAAATCATTGATTTTAGTGTTCCTGATGAACGTTTGAGAGAGGTAATGTAAGATGAGGAAAAATTCTGAATGAGGGACAGTTCTGAAGAATGGATATATAAAAAAGAAAAGAAAATGTTGAATTTAAAAAAGAAGTGAAAGAAATTATAGCAAAAGCAGAAAGACTGCAGAAAGAGAAAGTGCATATACTTATATGAGAAAGCATTGGAAGTCAGATTCATGTCCCCAAAGAATGAATGGAAAGTGCACGTAAGGGACAGAATGTTGCTTGAAATAGAGTGATGGGCATTATGTTACAAAGAACTGCAGAAATGTGAGGAGGTATATCTAATATAAGGAACAGAAAACGATGCTCATTAAAAGTTAAAGAAGATGAGAAAAATGCACACAAGACAGCAAGAATTGTAGAACATAAGAATAAAGATAACTGCATAATATGTATAGACATAAAAACATAGTTGCAAATAATGTAATCAAATGGAGCCAGGAGTGAGTTTCAAAGAAGTATACAAAATGCAGAATGATTTTGATAGAATTTTAAGTGAATGAAGAGTTCTGAATGGAACTGAAACCAAATTTAATGAAATAATTTCAGATGAAACTGAGGTGCAAATAGGCTGAAAGCAATCTTTAGAGCAGTGGTTCTCAACCTGTGGGTCGGGACCCTTTGGGGGTCGAACAACCCTTTCACAGGGGTTGCCTAAGATCATCGGAAAACACATATTTTCGATGGTCTAAGGAACCGAGACACCAATTTTATGGTTGGGGGTCACCACAACATGAGGAACTGTATTAAAGGGTCGCGGCATTGGGAAGGTTGAGAACCAATGCTTTAGAGATTTGTATGGATATGATAGTGATTCGTAATAGAATAAAACTGGACCACGTGTTAGAAATGTTAGTGGTCAAGAAAAAAAAATTAAACATAAGTCATAAATACTGTGAGAATATTGAAAATTGTTAAGTCTGCACTTGTAGAACTGGAGTGTAATGGGAGAAATGTTACAATATTGCTATGGTTTGTTTGTGAAGTAGCTATGCATCTTATTTAATTTATGGAAACTGAACCTGTACCCCCCAAATGGAAAAGTATTGTTACTGTTTCCAATTCAGCCGGAACTCGAGCAAAAATAAATGCAAAAACAACAAGGGGAAGTTTAAATGTGCCTCATTTGGCAGAATTCTGATCAAAATGAGGGATGACAATGAGCAAAATGTGGAGTGTACAGTGCAGCTTTATGCACTGCATAGCAGATTTTTTTCCCCATTGGCAGATCATTGAGAATAAATGAATGTGGCTTTACTGTGTGATCGTTATTTCAGAGGAACTCTTTGTTTGAGTAGATAGGCTTGAGTTATGGAATGTTTTCCATGCATATGGAGTTTAAAGTTGGATGTTAAATCCAATGAGAGTAGCAAATAATGAAAATTAAACTTGCATGAGACTGTGGAATGATTAGTGAATGATTTAGCAATGAGCAGGGAATAAAACAAGGATGATTGCTGCCCCTTGTTATGGATAAATGGATGGGAAATGCTAATGGTGACATCAGAATTTTATATTGGTTGGAGATATGAATGTACATTATCATTTCTATGCAAATGATTTCATATTGTTGGCTGAAAACTCAAATATTTTGCAACAAATGCTAGATTATTTATTATAAACTATGAGCACACATATAGACAGACACACATACAGACATACAGAGTTTAGGCTAGTTTGGTGTAGTGGTTAAAGGTATCAGGCTAGAAACTGGGAATTCTAGTTCTGCCAAGCCAGCTAGGTGACTGAGCCAATCACCTTCTCTTGGCCCTATGAGGAAGGCAATGACTTCTGAAAAATATTGCCAAGAAAACTGTATGGACATGTCTAGGCAGTCTCCAAGAGTCAAAAATAGCTCAAAAGGCAATCAGTTCATACACACATTTATATAAACACATATCTCTGTGCACCTACATATAACTCAAGGCTAACCTTGGGTAGTGATTAAGGCAAGTGCCTTGAAAGTGAAATCTGGGTGATGAGGAAATAGAAGTTTCATGTTTTGGGATAGAATATCCCAAAAGAGACTGGAGAGCCACTTGTCTGAAATGGTATAGGGTCTCCTGCTTGAGCAGAGGATTGGACTAGAAGACCTTCAAGTATTGTCCAACTCTGTTATTCTGTTGTTCTTTGCCATAGATTCATACAACTAAACTCAGGGTATGCATTAGGCCTGTCTATTTCTTAAAGGAACACTTTTCACATTTCTGATCATCCCAGTCTCATTTATTGGTCACGCTAGCAATAAATATTACCAAGTAAATACTGTCCCCTCAGTTGCTCCATTAAAAAAAATCTTTCCTTAAAAATGACAAGTTCTGCTTCTCCAAAACAAGGTAACATTATTTCATGTCCAATTAAATGCACTTTGGTTTCATCTTTTGGGATAGAATATTGTGTCTGGTAAGATCTGCTCTGCAGATTGTCCAAGTATGCCTTGGGGTATATTATGAAGTACACTGTTCTGTTGCCTGTGAGATTGGATTCTCTCCAATGTTAGGTTGTTCCTTTTCATCACAATCAGCAGCTGTTTACTAGAAGGAGTAAACTTCTAGGCTTTGTGACATAGGAATAGAATAGAATCTTTATTGTCACTTCGAATATACACTCATTGACATACGTTAAAATGAAATTTTGTTTCATACAGCTCTCATTGGGTCACCACCTCCAATATACACTACATAAACATGACTAAATAAATGAATAAATACATACGTACATAAAAAATCATGTATATACCCACATATTATATTGGGTATATTAAGTTAAGGTCAAGGCTTAGCTTCCTCAGCTAATGTGAGGCAGAGAAGCAAGGCAGAATCAGCATGATTAAGGAGAGGTCTCTTCTTGCTCAGATGCACTTGGTTTTCATTTCTTCCTTCTTTCCAACTAGCTGTCATGTTTACACTCCAACTCAGAATTGTTTTTGTTCTTGAATAATGGCCCTTTGACTCCTCCTGCTTTTCTCAATGTACCCCACAGAGATTTTTGGTGTTGCCTGAATTTTTATCATTTGGATTCATCACTACTGTGTTTTGTTTTTTGTACAAATAACGAGCATTATTTTCCTTTGTAAAAAATCATAATCATTTATAACAAGTAATTGAGATAAACCTAAAGCTACTTTCTCCCTCCCTCCTATAATAGAATTCCAAATGTAAAAAAAAATAACTTGTACCAGGACTGTATTTCAGTTACACATCCTGAAGTTTCCCCTCTGATTTTTCATTGCCTGGAAGCAGATGAGTCCTGATTTCTTGAAGGATAATTCTCACAAAAGGAGATTTCCTTATATTATGCAGTTAGTATGTTCTCATGACAGGCAGGCAGAAAAAAAGAGAAAATTGTATTTCTACTTCCTTGTTATGTGACTGCTAATTCACATGACAAGTAAGGAGACAATAAGACAAGCAGATGGTAGGAAATAAGAAAAATCATCTTGGCTGATAGTCATTCCTTCCTTCTTTAGTTTTGGTGCCATATGGGCAGAATTCTTTGTGGTGAGCAAGGTACCTCCTTGAGCTTGCATTTGGATTCATAAGATCTAGTGAAGTCTGAAGAAGTGAATGGAATCCTTTCTGGTGAGGATTCAGACCTTATCACAGTGTCACATTGGCTGATGATCTGCATATGGAAGTACACCCATTAGTCCTGTTAGATCACTGAGCAGCATTTGATATTCGCATTTGTGGCACCGTTCTAGAGGAGGTAGGTTCATTTTACAATATCTCCACTCCCACCTCAGTGGGTATTTCTACTTGGTGGTCATAGGGAGTATTGTACAAGTTCTTTAATATATAGGTCCTCCACGTTCAATGGTTTCCCTCTCTTATTTAACATCTACATGAAATTGATTAGGGAGGTGATTTGCTAGATCATGGTTTGGGGAATCATGGAGAACAACTTGGGAAAATTTTTGGAAACTGTTACAACCCCCCCCCCCCACATAAGCATGACTTGAGCCTTGGGGAAGGAAAAAGTATTAGAAAGAAACTCAAATGGCCTCTCACTGATGCCATTAGGTATAAGAAGGAGGAAAGGGAAAACATATTCAGATTTGAAAGACTCTACTAATACAGCCTACATCAATACATCAACGGTATAGGGTTTCCTACCTAGGCAGTGGGTTGGACTGGAAGACCTCCAAGGTTCCTTCCAACTCTGCTATTGTATTGTATTGTAATAAAGCATAATTCTGGTTCTCTGGAATCTGTTTCCTTATCTGGATAACTTCAAAGGGCTTACAAAGTTTGTGTTGAAATAATATTAATATGTCATTAATATGTCATTAATATAGAATTATTTGTAAACCACCCAGACTCACACAAGTGTGATGGGCAGTAAAATGAATGAATGAATGTACTCCACCTTGAAACCAGTTTACTGATTTCTTCCACGGCCTCTTTTGGCCCCATCCATTTTGTTGCAAGGGCTGCTTAAACTCCCCCAGTTACTTGTTGGTGGAGAGGTGGAGAGTTGTATGCAGAAAGAAGAAAAAAAATCTGTAAATATCAGCCTTTCCATCTCTCTCTTTAAGATGGAGTGCTGTGAAAGGAGTTAATCCAGCCTTTTTACAATGAGGAAATTGTATTGTATGCACAAACATCAGTATTACACTTTTACCAAGTGAGATTATAGGCCTATCTAATTTAATGTATTCTAGCCATGATTTTCCTGCCTCGTCTTTTATCCCTGCCTTTTATTTATTTATCATCAAATGTGCTACAGTTTGAAACTCAAATAATGTATGCACAAAGATGCATCCCCAGTAACTCCCTACTTCGTAATTCCTGAATGTCAAGATTCACTGAACTGGTAAAATATACATGCACTTCCTGGTAGTCCCACACCCCAACATGCCCTCCTTCTCTTATCTTGAAATACATTTCAATCTCTATATGGTTGTACTTATAGCAGTAATAGGACGTCATATTTTCATCGGGAGAGAATTCAGAAATAGAGTTCTGTTTAAGTGGAAATGAATTACTCATCCTGAGATGTATGGTTAAAACGTTGCACTGGCACTGAGGAGACTCAAGTTCAGTCATGGATGTTCATTGGGGGACTTTGAGCTAGTCACTTGTTCTCAGCCCAGCCTACTCTTACAGGATATGGGGAAGAGCAGGAGGAGGGAACGCCCTGTACGCTGCCTTGAGCATCTTAGTGAAAGACTGCTGTATGCAGTCTTTGGAAAAATAATAGAATTTTAGTTCATGGAACAGAACGCTATTAGTCATGTGTCCTTTTGTCATGTCGATCTGTTGAGTCTTCAGTTTACAGTGTTTATTTCCTCTCTTTTGCTCTGACAAAAATGAGGAATTTCATGCCTCGGAACTCTTTTTTTGTGTGATGTGAGTGAAATGAACCGTAGGATTATACTTTGTCAAAAGATTCAGAACAATGTGCTTTAGAGGCTTCAGCAAAAGACAGCGGGGAAAGAGATTGTCATTCATGCACGTGCAAAAGCACAATGTTTTTGCAGGCCCAAATGTGAGACAAGAGTGGTAAATCCAGACGGGGGTCAATATATGAAAGTAATTTTCACAGTTATTTTACCTTACTGCAACAATACTGCAAGGGGGAGTATTTATGTAATACTGGATAACATTTTTTTCTGAAAGCTTTGCTTCCTAAAAAACTTTTGATGATTATGGTAGACTTTAGAATGAACACAAAACGTAATTTCAGAATGACTATATCACGTAGGACCTTGAGAAATGTGAAATTAATGTCTAATGACTATAATGTATTTAATCACATAATGTTTCTCACATTCTACATGAGTTCAACTGGGTTAAAGTGTTTTGCTGCTGATTTTTATATGATATTACTGGATTCCAGTTGCCCTGATTCTGTTTTTCCACTGTGGCAATGTCCTGCTGAAACCTTTCACCATGTTTGTTACTGACTGAACCTAGATTTTCAGGAAAGAAGTCCAAGTGTGAATACAGGAAATGAATCTTCAGTGACATGTTACACTTAATGATCTTGTATGTTGCATTCAGCTGATTTGTCGATCAGCAGAATGTAATTTGGCACTCTGTAGTTGGCAAGAAAATTCTCAACAACATCCTCAAATACTTTTCAGGTGATTTTCTCTGGCTCCACTAACAGATCTTCGAACTACTTGTCATTGATGACATATCTGATTTGTGGACCAACAAAAATGTGTTTCTTAATCTTGGCATCAGTTATTCTTGGAAACTTCTATCTCAAATAATCAAAACTTTCATCTCCTTGTTCATTGCTTTCACCAAATTTTTCATCAGTCTTGAGTTTTATGTGAAGCAGAGGCAAAAATATCTTTGTCAGGTCAACAAGTGGTTCATATGCCACATTTTTTTGGTCTTGAATCAAATTCTTTTTGAGTTGCCATTTGTTTTTAAGGTGCACAACTTGCACAACTATCCCATTTGCCTATCTAACAACAGTACTTGGTATATCTTGAATTGCATTACATTCAGCAGAGCCACTACTTTTAAATCTCCACGGATATTCCAGTTGTACTTCATGTAGTGGATGTGCTTTAACAATAGTTTTATGTTTCCTATGTTTCTTTCATGTGCAGTGGAATCAACAGATACTGAAGGGTGTGCATTGCCATTGTTTAAAAATAGAAGATATCTATAAAATGGTGGTGATAGGCTAAATTACAGGAGTGTCGTCCCCCACAATGATTACCAGCCAAAAATCTACAAGATTTCCTCCAGAAGTGTTCAGGAAGCTTTGTTCTACATAATCAAGATCTTTCTGTCTTGCTGTGTAGGAGAAGGGCATTATAAAACCAGGCTCCACCTGTGTACTACATCAGCTGTAATAATTAGTGGTTATCAGATGACTGCATCTGGTGGCACAAAAAGCATTTATAGATTACAATATAAAAGTAATGACATTTTGATATGTGCCCAAGCAAACCCTGAAACATTCCACTGGTGGTGAGGTAGCTCAGATGTTACTGCAACATTGCATATTTGACATTAAATCACATTCTGGTATTTAGGAACAAACAATCTGGGATGAAGTCTTCTGTGTCTGTCTGTTTCTTAACTTTTGGGTTTTTAGTGGAAAACTGTTGTTTTGGCTAAGTAGTTTAAAAACAGAATGAAGACTAGGCTTGATTATTAAAATATTTTAATAATATTACTCAACATCACTTCTCAGATTCTGTCTATTGCTAAATATTACTTTGGTTTGAATCAAACCAAAGACTGTTGCATCTTTACAACTGCTTTTATAAAACCCTTCATAGATTTTTTTTACCAAAAAAATGGATAAAAATGATCTATGGTTTTTAGGATTTATTGATTAAAAGGTTTTTTTTTTAAGGGAAGAACATATCTATGATATATAATACAGGAAGGTGGAGATGGTCATTGCTATGTTTATAACTGCTGCAAAAAAAAATTAGAAGTTGTTTCTTTGGAAATTTTTCTTTTTCTTGCTTTTTTGTTATTCTTCACTTTTTATCATTTTTTATTAAACATTTTTGAAAAAAACCACAAACTTTTACAAATGTTTAGTTTCCACCCCCGCCCTCCCCCAACCCCCCCAACCTTCCCCCTCCTCCCGACTTCCCAGAACAAATACAGCGTATAAAACTTTAACAAAGAGAATCTAAGGTACAATTTAAGAAAAAAAAACCCAAAAAAGATGGTGAACAACGTATTTCCATTGAACTCTAGCTCCTTCTTGCTGGACTAACTCTGAATAATTTATAATTCCTAATCTCTAATCGTAAACTATCTGGAGTTTCTTAGTCTCATATTTGTTTTGAGTATAATCAATCCATCTTTTCCACTCCAGTTTGTATCTCTCGTTTGAATGGTCCTTAAGATATGCAGATATTTTGGCCATCTCAGCTAGGTTTGTTACTTTCAATGTCCATTCTTGAATAGTAGGCAAATCTTCCTTCTTCCAGTATTGTGCCACCAACAATCTAGCTGTAGTTATTAAATCAGATTAATCTGTACAACTGTACAATCAGTAATTATGCCTAACAGAAATAACTGAGGGGTAAACTTTATCCTTTTTTTAAGAACATTTTTTATCATTTTATAACCTTTTCTGTTTTATATTTCTTGCATGTTTCTATAGTTTTAAAGCATATTGGTAAAATCTTCTTTTAATAAAAAATACTCATAAAAAAGAATGTTGCATCTTCTTCCAATTAGCAGCAGGATTTCTATTCATTGTATTGCTTAATTATTAAGGACTATTTATATAGCTTGTGGCATTTGGAACTGAATTTGTGCCAAAATAATATGTTATTTGTATTTGTGATAAAGCAACAAACTGATACATTTGGCACTTTTGGCAACAGGAGGGGCTCACATTTGAAAACAAGAACCATCAGAGGATCTTATAAATGGGTCCCATATTAGCATCCTTTTGTGAGTGAAGGCCTCCAGCCTCCTCTTCCGACAGAGTAATGCTACGATTAGATTCAGAGCTATTTTGTAGAATTAAAAACGGTTGTGGTTGCAATCAACCAGCTTACCACTTCTCATATTGAAGTCAGACCATGAAGGAATTCTTTTTAATGCTTTCATTTATTTCTATATGAATCCACTTCCAAGATCATTTCGTTAGGCAGCTTTCTGGAATACCTTGCTCTGAGTTCACTAACTTAGCATCAGCCCTCATAGCACATATGCGTAGTTGGGAGAAGTATAGAAATATTTAGTTTCCAGGAAAAATAAAATAATTCCACCCATCTTGCCTAGTTCTATTTCATTTTGAGAAATTTGTAAAGCCATTTCCCATAATTTGTGACTGGGCAGTAACCTCAGAAAAGAAAAGAAAAAACACTGGTTTGCTCATTTGATGAAATAATTCTGAGGTGGCATGCTACTGGTTCGCACCGGTTCAGGCGAACCAGTAGTGGCAGCAGCGCAAAGCTCCGCCCACCCACCCAGATGTTATCAAGACATTTGACATTTTTTGACATTTTATTGAGATTTATAGGCCGCCCTTCTCCCTGAGGGGACTCAGGGCGGCTTACAATCACAAGAACCTTCTGCATGCTCAGATGTGCGCGCTCCTGCTACCGAACCAGTAGTGAAGAAAATAGAATATCATTACTGAAACAGTTGCCTTGTTTTTTTTTAAAACAGGGTATCCTTCCTTATAGAAATAGTGGCAATGAATAATGTTCATTGATGTGCATTAATTACCCTCAAGAAGCAAACATGTTGGTCTTCTTTTATGTGCTCTTCTGTTTGAATGGAAGTTCTTCATGTCGTACTGCACTTTCAATCTTTGTATTGTGGTTTACGAACTGTGCTGGTGGAATAAAATGACACTAATACTTTTTATATAGCATTCTGGAAATGGCAGCTGAGGTTTCCCAGTTTCAGTTTTGCTGTTCATGGTGGACCCTGTTATCCATTTAAATTAGTGCTTCCCACCCTCAGCAACTATAACATGTTAGCCAGGGAATTCTGGGACTTGAGTTCCACGTATCTTTATAAAGTTGCTGAGGGGTGGAAAAATTGATTTAAAAGGAGGAGGATGGAGGGAAAAGTGCATATTTCCTTTCTATGCCTTAATAAGCCTTTTCCCTGAAAAAGATGCCAAGTTATGCATTGTTTCGCTTTCTCTAACCTACACACTGTCCAAATTGCTATTCCATAAAAGAATCTGAAAAGGCAAGAGACAAGTCTGAATTCGTGCTGATGGTTAATACCTATTTTTTTAAAGCGTTGAAACAATATACTGTATAAAAGTGCATAGAAATTCAATAAGGTATGTCTGGTCAAATTCCATGTGCAATTTTAGTCTTGAAAAAAATTAAAAACAGAACTGAGATGGTGGTTATAACCTAGACCTGTAATTATATCAAAAATGCAATTTATAGGGAAAAAAATTATATGATTATATAATTCTTCCTTCTTTACAGCATACAAAGGGATTCTCTGCTCTTTTTTTCCTTGTTTACATGCAGTGAAGTATATGTATGCTGTGAAATATGCATATCTGTCATAAAACTTTTGTTGGACTAAACTGGTTCTTTTGAAATTTGTGAAGCTATTTTAAGCAGCTCACAATAGCATATAATATTTTATTCCAAGTTCATTTTGGCTAAGATGAGACTGACTAATAATCTTTGGAATTGGTTGTTCCTTATAAGCCTTAATTGTACGTGTATAATGTAGCAGGAACATGTTTAATGTTTAGAAGATTGCCAAAACTCAACACTTTAATCCAATTCAACAGTCTCTGACTTCGCTTTGGTTAAGGAATAGTTGTTTCACTGAATGCCTGCACTTAGTTTTATGGAACAATAGGATTGAAATAATCCCACTTTTCCCAATGGAATAATATATAACTCATAAGAATTTAGCCTGATCTCATCTGTACATGCTTATAAATATGCAGAATCTGTGACAAAACAAATTCAGACATTTGTTTGATATTGGAAAGGCCTTTTGTTCTTTCCAGTTCAACAGAAGGTTGGAAAGAAGTTAAGTAAAGGGACTTAGGACTCTGTCTTCTGCTGAGAAAAATACATCTGCAAAGTTAAACAGAATGGGATGAAATAGGATGTTTAGGGAGAAGCTGGCCAAAATAAAAATCCCCTGGCTAAAAATGGTCTGGGCCACTCTGGGGCTGCAGAGAAAAATCCCCTATGGGAGAAATAGTTGGGAGAATCCCCAAGCACTAATGACTATTCAATCCCTTCCTTCCTCCTTATATGACTCAGAACACACAGTATATACTCCCAGTGCACATCTGTATACAAATACAAACATAACATGACAGGAACACAGACATAGAAGAACATTCAGATATCTCCAATTGCTATTGCTAATAAAGAGATTAGGATCAATTATAGGAGCCAATGGGTCGTGGATTGTCTAGTATCTATTAAGGATGATCATTCCCTATCCTCTTCCGGAACAAACTTAGAGCTGAAGTATTACGACTTAAAATAAAGTAAGGGGAAATTATTGCAGCCTCAATCCAAGCTTTCTGAGCACAGGATAACAAAAGCAAAGACGTCAGAGAGAATTTCCATCACTGAACATAGGAAATTCTCTCTGGAAAGTTCAGGTCTTTGCAAAACATAATTAAGCAGATATGAGAAATATCTTCCTGATAACTCTTTGTTTTTTCCCATTGTCCTTGCCAGTGTTGGGTTTTTCAAATTCTTCTGCTTTTGCTTTCCATATTGAATATTACAATTTACTCTTTGCCTCTTTCTTTTTGTGTAAAGCATTATTAGTTTTGTAAGGTTTTTTTAATTTATTATTTCAAATAATAATTGCTTTGGCATATACACTCTTCATATTTTCATCATCACGCTCACTGCTGGATGAAATTGTACAGAGTTCTGTTGTTCCAATAGCATGAATTGACTTTACATGTGTTGAGAAATAGTGTTGATATTAATCAATTTCTGTCGATATAATTGGTGCTTATATTTCATCTTGGTACCAGATGTTTCTGCATATCTTATTGTGAATGAAAAATAAATTCAGACCTTGCTTCCAAACATTTATTTTCGACTCTCAATTATCAGTGCAGGAAACTGTTATTATCTGTTCTGATGCATTACACTCTACTAGAAAAATACAGTTTATTTTTCTTTCAATCCTGGTGAACTTCCTGTATGGAACTATTTCTACAATCACAGAGACACGTACAGTTCAGTGGTACATAAAAGTTTGTAAACCCTTTTGAATTTTCCTGCATGCATTTTAAACCGAAACATGATGTATTTGTTTTTTTCACACAAGCCTAAAACTAAACAAAATGCCAGTTACTGAAAGCAAAGATTCGTGTAAACACAGAAATATGTAGCTTTGGATCATTTTCCTCAATGAATAAATGAAGAAGTACAGGTTGTCCTTGACTAATGATCATTCGTTTACTGACTGTTTGAAGTTACAACAACACAGAAAAAAAGTGACTTACAACTCATCCTTGCATTTATGACCTTCACAGCATCTCCACAGTTACATGATCAGAATTTGAGTGCTTGGCAACTGGCATGTATTTATAACAGTAGACTTATATACCATTTCCCAGTGCTTTACAGCCTTCTCTAAGCAGTTTACAGAGTCAGCATATTGCCCCCAAACAATCCTCATTTACCGACCTCAGAAGGATGGAAGGCTGAGTCAACGTTGAGCCGATGAGGATTGAATTGCTGCACTGCAGGCAGCTGGCAGTCAGCAGAAGTATCCGCAGTACTGTATTCTAACCACTGCACCATCACGGCTCATATTACAATCATTTATGATAGTTGCAGTGTCCTGAGGTCATGTGATCACCATCTGTGACTTTCCTCGCTGGCTTCTGACAAGCGGAGTCAATAGGGGAAGCCAGATTCGCTTAACAACCATCTAATTCACTTAAAAACTGTGGCGATACACTTAACAATGGCAGAAAAAAAATGGTTATAAAATTGTGCATGATTCATTTAATACCCAACTCGCTTAGTGACAAGTTTCACTCTCAATTTTGGTTGTAAGTCTACCTCTATAATGTTTCTCCCTTCATTTGTTTATTTGGGTTCTCTTTATCTACTTTAAGGACTTTGGTGGGAGAACAGATCATGTTATATAGCTGATATGTGTATGAATAGTTTCATTCATCATTGAGATCAGAAGAAGACTTTGAAGCAAATCCTCCCACTACCAGGACTCCTTATAGTGACTTTTATTTTTTAAATCTAAGTTTTCATGTGATAGCCTAGATCGGATCCCTAATCAGATGTTTAGATTTGGTTTTATTAAGGCAAATAACTAGCTGTCAACACATTTCAGGTATTTTAAAGATGTTCCTTTTTTTTGTTGTAGTAAATCACATAATCACCAAACATTTTCATATTAAAAACAATGCAAAGGAGGATTTTAGCATCTTGCTGATCAGCCTAATAGGGATCAAAATGCAATAACTTTTCTCCATTATGATTTTTTTAGAATGGAACCTTAGGCTTCTTCTTCAGTGAAGGCAACTGAAGGGAATCTTCCAGTAATGTGTCTCCCTGAGTTCCTTTTGTTTCAAAGTTATTGCAAGCCCAAATGAAGAGGGTAAAGATAAATGGGTTGAAATGAAAGCCAAAAAGAAAATGTGGCAAGACATTGGAAGCATTACCTATTCTTGGTTGGTGCTTTTGTTGCCCTGATGTTGCTAGGAGATGAACCCTTCTGCCTAGTCATTAAAAAGTGGTAATGGTTAAGCCGAAGGCAATAAGGTTAAGGTGGAGATGAGGCAAGAGTTATAAGAGAATGTTTCTGCAATTAGATTTGTTTATAAATTGTCCCTCTCAGTTTGGTCATAATTTGATCTTTGCTCTAGTTTAGTCATAGAATAAAATCTTGCCTACATTTACATCTTATGTTTCTTCTTTTGAAGAGCTTTCTGGTGAAAAAACTTTTGGAGGCATGTAAAGTCTGTATTTAATCCATATTTGAATCACATCATATTTAGCGTGGATAAAATGTTTTAAATGTGTTGCTTAGTGTTAGAAAAAAGTATCACAGAAAACAAAGATTGCTGTGGGAAGTGTATTGTACATGTACATTTTATTAAACCTAGGAAAGCTTGATATATAGTCAATAAATCAGTTGCCTTCAGCCATTAAGAATCACTTACATGAAACTGCAAAAGGAAATTCAATATGCTGTTAAGGAAAATCAGTGTTGTTAATTCTCTGATATTGTTAAATTATCTGTTATTAATATTAGTTACATTGACATTGTTACCTGCCTATGCCCATTTACAGGTAGTCCTTGGCATACAGCAGTTCATTTAGTGACTGTTCACTTACAATGGCACTGAAAATAGTGACATATGGTTATTTTTCACACTTATGATAGTTGCAGCCATCCCCATGGTCACCTGATCAAAATTCAGATGCTTGGAAGCTGACTCATATTTATGACAGTTGCAGTGTTCAGGAGTCATGCGATATCCTTTTGCGACCTTCTGACAAGCAGAGTCAATGGGGAAACCAGTTTCAGTTAACAACCATGTTACTAATTTAACAACTGCAGTGATTCACTTAACAGAGGTGGCAAGAAAAGTCGCAAAATAGGGCAAGACACACTTAACGCTTTTCTCAGTTAGCAACATACATTTTGGGCTCCATTGTGGTCGTAACTTGAGGACTACCTGTATAACACTTTAACATGTTAAATTATAGAGATAATATATTGGGAGGACTAT